>NC_132802.1:32345975-32572408 GCF_048594095.1 Paramormyrops kingsleyae
GTTTCCATTCCTGTCGCCCTTCGCCTGACATGAGACACGGAGCGTCAGGGCAGCTCCGCTGGTCTGCATTCTCGGCTGTCCTGGGTCACTGGGGCCCTGCTGAGGTCGTGGCTAGGAGGAGTAAAGACTCGTCATTCAAAAAGGACGCCCCAGAGCGGTGGCTGGGGGAGTTCCTGGTGGTACCCCAAATCCCAGTCACTGTGGCTCTTACTGTGTTAAGTATCAGACTAATCATACGCGATTCGCACCACCCTAATGAAATTGAGGCTTTATAACTAGCTCTTGGAGAGCGTGGTTGACCAGTAACCATGTTGTTAAGTTAAAACACAGCACTGACAGCCCATTAATGGCCCTATGAACCGCAAGTGCAGCTGTGAGGTGAAATCTGAATGGCACTCGATTCCATTAGTGCTAATTCTGGGAGAAGTCATTGCTCAACAAGAAGGTAAATTAAACCCAGTGTCAAAATAACATCCTGTCGTTGTTCAGTGGCATAACCAGGGCGAAGCGGCACTGCTCAAAATTTCGCAGCAGGTTGCACTGTTGTAGAGATGCAAGCACATTACAGGTCTACGCCAGTGACAAAACCAGACAAGGAACTAAAAAAGTTTCAGTAAACAGCCTAATTGAGAGGTATGTCCAGCGTTCAGTGATGCACTAACAGTTTGATGACAGTTATAGTTCCTCACCCCAATAACTATATACTCTCAATATAAAAGTCAGAAGAACAACTTGGAAAACTGTGCCACTGTTCTGTTTTGCATGGTATGTAATTTTATGATATTCTGGTTTACACTGCTCCTATTTGTTATATACAGTATATACACTCACCTAAAGGATTATTAGGAACACCATATTAATACGGTGTTTGACCCCCTTTCACCTTCAGAACTGCCTTAATTCTACGTGGCATTGATTCAACAAGGTACTGAAAGCATTCTTTAGAAATGTTGGCCCATATTGATAGGATAGCATCTTGCAGTTGATGGAGATTTGTGGGATGCACATCCAGGGCACGAAGCTCCCGTTCCACCACATCCCAAAGATGCTCTATTGGGTTGAGATCTGGTGACTGTGGGGGCCATTGTAGTACAGTGAACTCATTGTCATGTTCAAGAAACCAATTTGAAATTATTCGAGCTTTGTGACATGGTGCATTATCCTGCTGGAAGTAGCCATCAGAGGATGGGTACATGGTGGTCATAAAGGGATGGACATGGTCAGAAACAATGCTCAGGTAGGCCGTGGCATTTAAACGATGCCCAATTGGCACTAAGGGGCCTAAAGTGTGCCAAGAAAACATCCCCCACACCATTACACCGCCACCACCAGCCTGCACAGTGGTAACAAGGCATGACGGATCCATGTTCTCATTCTGTTTACGCCAAATTCTGACTCTACCATTTGAATGTCTCAACAGAAATCGAGACTCATCAGACCAGGCAACATTTTTCCAGTCTTCAACTGTCCAATTTTGGTGAGCTTGTGCAAATTGTAGCCTCTTTTTCCTATTTGTAGTGGAGATGAGTGGTACCCGGTGGGGTCTTCTGCTGTTGTAGCCCATCCGCCTCAAGTTTGTGCGTGTTGGGGCTTCACAAATGCTTTGCTGCATACCTCGGTTGTAACGAGTGGTTATTTCAGTCAAAGTTGCTCTTCTATCAGCTTGAATCAGTCGGCCCATTCTCCTCTGACCTCTAGCATCAACAAGGCATTTTCGCCCACAGGACTGCCGCATACTGGATGTTTTTCCCTTTGCACACCTTTCTTGTGTATACACTCACCTAAAGGATTATTAGGAACACCTGTTCAATTTCTCATTAATGCAATTATCTAATCAACCAATCACATGGCAGTTGCTTCAATGCATTTAGGGGTGTGGTCCTGGTCAAGACAATCTCCTGAACTCCAAACTGAATGTCAGAATGGGAAAGAAAGGTGATTTAAGCAATTTTGAGCGTGGCATGGTTGTTGGTGCCAGACGGGCCGGTCTGAGTATTTCACAATCTACTCAGTTACTGGGATTTTCACGCACAACCATTTCCAGGGTTTACAAAGAATGGTGTGCAAAGGGAAAAACATCCAGTATGCGGCAGTCCTGTGGGCGAAAATGCCTTGTTGATGCTAGAGGTCAGAGAAGAATGGGCCGACTGATTCAAGCTGATAGAAGAGCAACTTTGATTGAAATAACCACTCGTTACAACCGAGGTATGCAGCAAAGCATTTGTGAAGCCACAACACGCACAACCTTGAGGCGGATGGGCTACAACAGCAGAAGACCCCACTGGGTACCACTCATCTCCACTACAAATAGGAAAAAGAGGCTACAATTTGCACGAGCTCACCAAAATTTCTGTTGAGACATTCAAATGGTAGAGTCAGAATTTGGCGTAAACAGAATGAGAACATGGATCCATCATGCCTTGTTCCCACTGTGCAGGCTGCTGGTGGTGGTGTAATGGTGTGGGGGATGTTTTCTTGGCACACTTTAGGCCCCTTAGTGCCAATTGGGCATCGTTTAAATGCCACGGCCTACCTGAGCATTGTTTCTGACCATGTCCATCCCTTTATGACCACCATGTACCCATCCTCTGATGGCACTTCCAGCAGGATAATGCACCATGTCACAAAGCTCGAATCATTTCAAATTGGTTTCTTGAACATGACAATGAGTTCACTGTACTACAATGGCCCCCACAGTCACCAGATCTCAACCCAATAGAGCATCTTTGGGATGTGGTGGACCGGGAGCTTCGTGCCCTGGATGTGCATCCCACAAATCTCCATCAACTGCAATATGCTATCCTATCAATATGGGCCAACATTTCTAAAGAATGCTTTCAGCACCTTGTTGAATCAATGCCACGTAGAATTAAGGCAGTTCTGAAGGCGAAAGGGGGTCAAACACCGTATTAGTATGGTGTTCCTAATAATCCTTTAGGTGAGTGTATATCTGTTATATTCATTAACTATGTTTACAAACATTACCCTAACAAAAAAAGTAATTAAATAAATGAATGAATGCAGAGAATTAGATAACGTATTTCTCCATTTCCAAAACAGCAAGAAAAAAAATCCTGCTTTTCACTCACAACTTTGACTAAAGAATCAGACTAATTCATGCACTAAATTCATATCCCGTTCTTTGCCTGACAATGCTACGTTGCTGAGGATGTTCTGGTAAAATGGTTACTTTGTGCCTGAGGCCCACGGTGGTGCTGCTTAGGATTTAGACCCTGGGTCACGGTCACTGCCACAGAGACATGGAGCCCCCTGCTGTAACATGTTTATCAGAGAGGTCAAGGGGCAAGATTATAGGCACCGTTTCCAGGGCTAATGTCAAGACACCAGGAAGGAGCTCTGAAAACTGCAGTGACCTACCACAGCCCACGGCTGACTGCTACAGTGTTCTGTGTGAAGGACTTCACAGACAGACCAGGCAAATCTTCAGTAAGGTCCCAGTTTCATGTGCAAGGCACACTTGTAAAAATGCAAGTAAATAAGATCAGAAAGGGACACATCATGGATTCCATTGTTGCAGGATTACACAATGTAGCGCTAAAGTGGGAGACTGGCATACACTCAGAGAATAATGCATGCACACAAACAGCTCCTCGGCCAAAACCGACAACTCACTACTGATTTACACAATAGAAATTCCAATTAATCCATTGATCTGAGGATACTTCTTCACAGGAATTTCGATGCGCTAAACATATGTTAAACTCACCATGGTGAGTATCTCTGAGTCATTGGTCTGAATAATAGAGAATATAGAAGGACAGAGTTTTCAATGGGTCAGCCCCCACCCAGCACATGTGATTCTGAACTGGGGAATTGTGGTATTGGGCCAGACGAAGCTGAAATGCAAATAGAGACTCCCAGCTCTGGAACGTCTCTCTAGGAGGGAACAGCCCTGCTCTTTTACAGCCCAGAAGTTGCTGTTTATCTTTATGCATACACACTAAGTGCCATTGCAATTCAGTTCAATCACATAATGAAATTACAGGGGTTACTTACTTTGTATGTGTTATTTACAGAGCGTCTTACTCATGTGTACCCAGGGGCAACTGCTATTCCAAATTAATGTTCAGACTCAGGCTGCTGAATAAAAAGCAATTACTTCCCCTGGAGAAGAATTTGCAAAATAACAATTGAAAAAAATGTTTCTATTTATATTCCATAAAAGGCAAAAGTTACTTTGCAAACAATTAAAAAACAGTACAAATTAGTACAATGGTCTTAACTCTGAGCAAGAGTGTGCACATGTGCGCATGTATGTGCGTGTTGTCTGTGTGTGTGCGTGTTGTGTGTGTTTGTGTGTTTGTGTGTGTGTGTGTGTGTGTTTGTGTGTGTGTGCATGTGCCCTGTGAAAGAACTACTTCCCTTTCCGGGGCACACTGCCTCCTGTCCCGTGATTCCTGGCACAGGCTACAGTCTTTCCATAACTCTGCACTTCATATGGAGTTGTGGATGTCTGTGTAGATATCATCATACATATATAAACAATGGTACTTTTGATCCATACATTTATATTTATTTATTTAGCAAGTGAAGCTAATAGCAAATTAAGGCATAAGTGTGGCTTGGCTGTGCTTCCAATGAACGCCCAGGTAGATGTGCATGTCATATAGAAATAAGAGCCACACAGCATCTTCCAACAAAAAAATAACCTAATCAGACAATCCCATACTAACATAACTCTACCCCAAAGGTTCCATTTACAGTTGAGAGTCTCTGCTGCCAAATTTTGAAACTCTGCCATTAAGCGCAGAAAATGCAGCTCAGATCCCAGCCTCAGGGGTGTGGGGTCTAGTCATCAGGTGGGCCACTTAAGTAAAGCTCTCAAACTAAGTACATATGTCACAGAACATTTCTTGTCCTCATGAGGATGTCTTCCTTATTCTTCCAACACTCCCTAGTTAGCACTCTAAGTAGACTTAATTAAATGCTTGTAACAAAACAAAACGTTGGCACCATTCTATGAGAACATCTAAAGCGGAAGAGAACCGTGCTGCTCCATGTCATCTCAGATGTCATTAGAAGAAAGAATAGCTGGAGGCTACTATTCTGCACCGCCTGCCTTGGACTCAATGCTAAGCACAAGACAAGGTAGCTGACATTCTCTTTATTTCTGACCTAATTAGCTAATTATCTTAAGATCAAAAAGGGGGGGGGGGACTTAGCACATCCGTTACATTCCTGCTGGGCACATGACATATAAAGTACACTTTTTGCCTGTGGCCAAAGACCCTTACAGCTGCCCACCATTCCTGGAGAGCATCTCGGTGTCCCAGACTTGAATGGCACTGCGCCCTAATTCTTGTTTCCCACTCCCAGCTCTGGACTTTGCAGACCGACCTGACAAACAAGAGGGAACAGAGAAGCACCGACAGCTTGACAGCGAATCCAGTGCCGCCACCCCCATTGCCATTTTCATAGTGTAAACAGGGATCCTGATAGAGTGTACAATATGAGGGTTCACTAGTTATAATAAATGCCCCTCCTCTTCTAAAACCGTCGTCTGTCTCCTTATTCATAACCTTCCCTTTTATGGTCTGCTCTTGTTTAGGTTTCAGTTTTAACCGTTTATAATTTTTTCAGATGGTAGGCTGAATGGGTGTTGAGAATGAGCAGTGCTACCCTTCATCCAAACCTACGGCTCATACTGTAACAGCTGCCACAGCGTGGTACAAGGCACAGCAGCTAAAAGTCAGTTTTATCCATTTCAGATTTTCGCACCCTACAGAAATAGCTCTGTCTGCACGTGAGGACATGTGAACAATGTTTCTTCCATATCTCCAAATGGACATACTGTCAGCTGTGCAGGAGTGTTTGTAGCATCTGGGTTGGGGGTCACATCTAATTTCAGCACCAATAAAATGATGCAGCAGCTTCCAAGTGGTTGGGTTTAATCCCATGATGAAACAGTGGAGAAAACAGTGGAATGGGTTATTTTTTTGCTTTTGCTTTGTCAAAAAAAAAAAAAAAACAGTCAATTGCCTCTCCTTGCTGTGTGAGATCCTGGTTTAAAGTAGACATACATTTTCCTTCAAGAAGATTTCAAATGTCAGAGAGCAAAATACAAGTAACTGTACTTAGACTTTTCCTAAGGTATCATTATTTGCTGCCCTGTTCTGTTCAAAATGCCCAAGCCTGGCAACTGCTTTAAATGAATCAATTTAAATAAATAAAAAAAATATTTACAATGACAACAATGGTTCTACATTAAAACTGGCAAAAAAAAGCATACAGATCAGTTCCAGTCCATCAGCAGCTTCTCCAACGCATGAAACATTCAGTAATTACAAAATGTGAAGCAGCAGAGTGGCTGCCAGCCTATACCAGGTCTATACCTGTTTTAAAAATGGACTATTTTTAAAACAGGACTATTTCCAAGAAAAATACAAACATACATTCAATTATTGTTGAATGCTCAGTACTGTACAGTGCTTTTAACATGCTTTTCACTGAAATACAATGCTATTTTAAAGTTAATTAGAAATGATTGATCTCTCACAAATGTACCTCCCCTTGAGTCTAAGGGTCCTTCAACTGACTTCACTTGACCTTAGTCTTTTTAATTCCCTTAACATCCAGCTTCCAAGTCCCTTCAACATGCTGTCTTTCATCTGAAGTGTGATCCGGTGCAACACACCACAGTAACTAATCTTAGACAGCAGAGGCCAGCTGGATGAGAAATTTGATTAGACGTTAACACACGAACACAATAATAACATACTGAACTGCTTCGAAGGTAGAAAAGGAAAACACAAACTACCGGTTACTCAAGTAGCCTAGTCTAAGATTCATCGATGAAAACTAAAAAACGGAGAAAGAAATCTAGAAGTCCTAATCCCATAACAGCCTGAATCCTAATACAATCGTTATACCATTGTCGGAAGCAGTAATGATAATCAAATATACTGTAAGTGAGTTTCGCATATTATTAACGTGAGTAGCTGACCCAAACCCTTTATCTTGGCTATACCATTCAATGTAGCCTATATGTAAAAATACGTTAAACAAACAGTTTCAGTCTCTCTTGTTTATATTTCGAGTTAGCGTTCAAGTCACGTCTGTATCGCATGTGTTGCTTAACCCTTCCAAAAACATTGATGACCTTGTTTATTATTCGCATTTTCAGAAATACACATACTAACAATAGCTACAATACTGGGACACACGCACAAACGCCTTATTTATAAAACAGACATACAGCTGCCTTGTTTGATGCACAAGGTAGGCTACTGCAGTGAGGTCAGAGGATGGTGTCCGTATAATTTTGATTCCTATAACGCACACGACTGGTATAGAGACAACACAGCGCTGAAATTAAGCCGCAGTCGTAATTTACTCAAGAGGATACGGAACACATAACATGCACAGCAGTAGGTAATCAAGATGAAAAATAGGCGATATTGCCACTGTATATTAAAATCGGGGCTCACCTATCCTGCGCAGTGGTGGCTGAGGACTCGGCATGCCGCTGCTGATGTGGTAGGAGAACCGCATTGTCTTAAACTGGCTGGAGAAGGAATTCGTGTCTGATGGTAACAACGGCGGTGTGAAGCTGATGAACGCGCTCTTTGGTCGGTTAAACTGCATACCTGTACACAGGTATATGAAGTATTTTCAGTTTTCCTTGCGTTAAAAAAGTGATCAGATTCCCGGTCCAGTCATAAATCCCCTCGGAATCAGGTCTTCGGCGTGCTCCGCCACCAGGTACTCGTCCGACCTGCCTGTCCCAGTAGCAGTCACCAAATAAGCGCTGTTGTCCCAGTCTGGATTGCAACTTGCGAAGAACCCCCTAATCAAATTGCAGTGCCCAGCCGGAATACACTCTAGCTGTCCTCGGCGACTACAATTGCCATCAAAAGCCACTAAATACATGTAAAACGCCATCAAATAACTATTAAATCAAGCTATTATCCAACGTATGCTAATAATTATTACTGTAAACCAGTTTGTGCCATTCGTTTTAGAAGGAAAATTGCGGACAATCATTTGCCCTCGGTATATCTGACGACAAATAGGGATAACTGTTACACTCAACAGCGCCGAGGTAGGCGACTGTACGCAACATTCCTTTACATCCCTGGCCGTTAAAACTGTAAAAAAAATCACTATATTTCACAGTGCGTTGACTTAAAGGTATTATCTTGATTTTGTCTGAATCCGAAAAGAGGACACCACACAAGTAAACAGGAGACTATTCCTAACAGAAACGGTCTTTGTATTGTTCTTCAGATTCCAAACGTATACGGGAGGGGGTTGAATTTCAAACTTCTCCTGGATATAAAAAGCGGCATAAAATGGCAAAACCCCAGTCGAGTTTCAGTCCTCCAATACTGAGGTTTAGTTCTCTTATCCCGGTTCCGACCCTAATTTCTTTCAGAAAAATCTGACTTAAAATAGACTGCAGTTAACCTGATTTAAGTTCTGCAATAACGAATTTGTCAACGAGCTTAAATTTTAAGAGCTGCATTTTAACCTCTGAGGACAAAATGCAAATTCCACGTTTTAACAACAGAGCCAATGTGTTCTTTTATGCCACAATTGCATTTAGTTTTCGGATGTTGCCCTGGCTTTGGTTTTCCCCCGATTTCCTTTCCAAAATGTTATCCCAGAAATATGCAAAGTCAGCTTCTTCTACCCAAATTCAAATCAGACATAAAGTCTTCACAGTATAAATCTTTGCGTTCCGTTTTAAACACAGTTCAGTCGTTATTCCTCTTGATTCAGAGTAGTTTTGTTTCTGAGTTTTTTTCCATCGCAGTCGCCGACTTTCATGACATAGTCCGTATCCATTCTTTGTGTGAAACTTTTAACGATACAGTCAAACTGCAGTCCTGAGTATGTTAAACTTAACTTCCCCCCTCCCCTCAGCTCTTTTCCCTGCTCCTGTTTGCGTTAGTCCGTCGACATCCGACACCAAGCTTCCACCCCCTCCTCCGCCATCTCTTTCTACCCAAGTCTGTTTCTCATTTTGGATTTTTTTTCCAAGAGGATTGTGCATGAAATCTGATTCCTTGAAAAACTTTGAGGAGAGTCTTTCTTACCTCCAAAGAATGGGCTATAACTGCCTTTTTCTAAACCTAAAGTTTGCAATATGATGTGTCATCACTAACGTTTAACTGCAACCGATTGAAAATAATCTCATAGGATCCATTTTAAAAGTGTTTAGAACCGGTGATCTCGCTTGGAGAATCGGGTAGCTGGCAGACAAAAATATACCCATATATTCAAATGCGGAGAATATTGCGTTCAATCCGGTAAAGATTATATGTTTATATTTTTTGGTACTATATTTTCATTTGAATTGGAAAGGTTTTACACCAGTAGACCAATCCAATCGTTCGCAGATTTCCTGGTACAATACAACTATAGACTACTAATTCAATGCAATAAATCTAAGTGGTAATAACTGAACACCTCATCAACTTAAAAAATCCACTGAACTTTCTACTGATTGTGCTCATCCAAAACTAACCGAGATAAAGTATCAGTATAATAAACGCGTTAAAAAAAGCAGTTAATACCGTTAATTGCTATATTTCTTAATGATCAATATGTCTACCACATGATAAGTTGCCTTAAAACTTAGATATCGTTTTTAGGGTATTGCTGTAAGTTGCGCCTAAAACAAATACGTCAAATTCTGGAAATAGAACTCTACAGGGGATAACTTTAAAACTAAGATATTAGAACAGGGAATCAAGGCATGCATAAGTATTCATGGAAGTGTGTACCTCAGTTTCCATTGGCTGAATTCAGGCAGTTTTATTTGGCATTTATGGACTCTGTATATCATTATTTAGGCATTGCCTAAACTGCAGCACCTTAACAACGCAGACGATTACATTTTTAAAGATATCTTGTTTTGCAAGACAGACCAATCACCTGAATCTGCTCACTGGAATTTCCTGAAAGTGTTTACATTGTTTGTTGAGTCATTAGATTCTACCAGCTGCAAACTCATGTGTGAACATACGCAGTACTGAATTTGAACATTCAAATCACTTAGAGGATAGACTGCATATGGTCAGCCATTTTTAGGTGGGTATTATCAAATTTGTTAAATATTTCATGCGTGCCATGAGAAGCTACTTGTGGGTACTTCAATCAGATGAAACATCCAATTTGCATAAGCGTGAGGGCCTTTGATTAAATGAGGAAAGCTACAGAGCAGACATGCTGAAGTCAGTGCGTTACCGGGATCAGAGGAGGGAAAGGGAGAAGATGGTTGCTTTACGGTGCTTGGAAAAACTCAAGCCCAGCTGTTAAATGCACTCATACTGTGTACATTTATGGGGCAGTTAGGGTCCAAAGCCCAAGGGCTGCTTCCCAGCAGAGGCCGCCCCCATTTAGACCACAGTTAAAGCAGAATGACTTTACTCTTAAATGATTAATTCTAATAATTTCCTGTGTTTTTAAATGGACCTGTTTTGATATATATGGTTCAGCTTATGCCCCCAAACTGATAAATAGCCTAAAAGTTGAAGCATTAAAGTCACCTGTTAAATTTTTCGTTCATAATAAACAGAAGATTAAAATGAATCAGACCTTTGCCCACTAAAGGAAAGTCAAAATAAGCAGATACCTGTATTCAGCTATGAGAATAAGTGACCATTACATTTAAATGATAACTAAGAGTTTAAAGAGCCGCAGGCACCCACTAAACTTTTATACCCACCGCAGTAGTGTACTCTATTACAATTAGTCACACAGATCATAGACTATTACTGCACTCTCACCAGAAGGTGTCAGTATTGCCAAGAGAATTGGTGACAAAAATTCCCATAAATTTTAAACTTGATTTTTTTTTGGGGGGGGGGGGACCCCACTACAAAGATTATAAACTCATTTCAGTACCAAAAGTGTTGAATTATTTGTTTATTTGAGTTAATCTCCATGTTAATAGGTTTTAAAAAGCTCTCCTGTAAAATCTCCAATATTGTTATATAGATGTTTCCAAAACAGTTAAAACTACTACAGATTTTCCCACGAATATCATGATTAAACAGTAAACAGTTACATTGTAATAACATCCATCAATCCATCTTCCGTAACCAGATTCAATATACAAAATTTAAAAACAGACACTCCGATGCTGTAGCCTTGCATGTAATTAAACAGCAATCTGACAGTATCAGTACTGGATGCTATAGTACATAAATATTCATTGTATGGATTCATTCTGGTCAACTACATTCTAGATGAAAAACTGGCTAGCTTTCTAACAATTCTATCCATTAGTGTGTGTACCTCTACGTGTATATATTGATATGTACATACAGACACATAGCTGCTTTATGTAGATAGTTGGCGTCACAGCTGTATGAAGGAACATGCTGTCCTGCTGGGCATTCCAAAGCCCCGCCCATCACCGGTTCCCTCTGTGCTCCGTGGGGGCCGGCAGGGACCTCCTGTTGCGTAGATTGTATCTCGGCTGCTTCCCGCCCAGGGGTGTACGTGTAGGCAGAGGAACAAAACACAGCATAATGACAACCTAATTAAGGTTATACAGAGAGCATAAATTACTGTTGATTAAGCAGACCCTGCCATAGCACATCACCAAGGAAACGAGATGCTGGGTGCAAGCATGTAACCCAGAGGGCTTTTGCCTTCTATTGGCATATGGGGTTTGATGTCTGGGTATTGGATTTAATACAGGATTATATATGGACACCTTTGTTGCCAGGAACCTACTAGTCATATTATTTGGTCTGTTGGGTTGTGCACTTACCTGACTATCATTAACCAAGACGCTGTACGTGAGAGCGGTGGGGGGCCTCTCTCGAGAGCGTGAGGACTGAGGTTGACCAAGCCTCCCAGAGGTCTCCAAGACAGTGGCTCCACAATTCAAAGCAGCACAAGAGTAGTGTTTAGTTACAAAGATCATCAACTATAAAAATGCACTGGTGCATTGAATTGCACGGGAAATGATGAAGTGACGTGTTCAAGAAAATGAGCCAAATCAAGAAATTCTGCCAGTTTAAAATCATAACCAAAAAGCACTCAGGCATCTTAGTGCTTCAACTCTTCAAAGTGACCTGGAGACGTCTTGGGATAAAATCATTTTCATGCACAGAATTTATAGTAGATTTGAATGGCAGGATCGGTCTTATGCCAAATTGAATGCAAGCAACAGGAGTTACTGGGAAAGTAGGGTAACATCGTGGGCACCAAATCAGCATCTGATGACTGTCAGTTGGCGTGTCAGTGGAAGGGGCTGGAGGAACGTCTTACCTTCCTCCAAGTCCAAATGAGACGGCCCGAGTGAAACAGATGGCATGTGAATTGTGGAAGAATTGAAGAGTATGACAGACTGATCCTGCAGCGCAGTACTCAAGGATTCATCCTTGACCCTTCTCCAGCGCTCTGCCCTCAGACTCTCTCTTGCTTCCTTCTTCATGAGCTGCATTTCAGCAACAGCCTTATTAAAGCATTCTGGACAGAAAAGACAAAGAGGTTCCTCTCAGTTGTAAGTGTGGATATGGTAGGTAACAGCTAGAGCAGGGGTGGGCAATCTTATCCATAAGGGCCGGTGTGTATGCAGGTTTTTGGGATAACCTGTAGGTCAGCTGTTCAAACCCAGGTGTGAGGACTCTTCAGCCAATCAGTCCTCTAATAAGGGATTTGCAGTGAAAACCCGCAAACACACCGGCCCTTTGCGGATAAGATTGCCCACCACTGAGCTAGAATCACATGACTAAGGTACATGTAACTGTGCAAGTGCAAGACGGGGGAGGGGTGGGTCACCAGCTTTCTGCAGAGCCAGCTGAAGGCTGGAGTGTGATTCCTTCAGTTGGGTCAGAATTTCCAGGCTCTCCCTGCTTACATCCCTGAACCTCACTCCCACATAGATCAGAACCAGCAGTCCCAAGAAAACCATGCCTCGCCGCAGTAGCGCCACCAGCTGGTCAATCCGCTCCTGGCGAGGAACAAACTGACAGTCAGCGACCTAGGGGAATTCTTCAGAGTAAAATTTTAGATCATTTGGCAATCATAGTATACGGGGTAGCAGTAAAATACACAGCCACTAATTATGCTGCTTTTAGTTACGGGGTATGCGGCAGATAACCTTGATTTTTGAACTTTTGCCAGTGACTTTTATGCACGGCCTCCATGGAACATGATCGACAAAGCAATTTAGTTACGTACTCACCATCTGCTGGTACCCAGAATCCATGGAGTCCAACACAGCATTACAGATTATCCTTTCCAAATACACGTTTACTGCCACCAGCACGAAAAGGATTAGCCTACAGATAAAAAATGTTTTACACACAAAGAATTCCCAAAAAATACCCCAATTTTTTCCAGTTCTAACAAAAAAAAAACCCTCAAAATCTGCTGTGCAGCATGTAACACATCGCAATGGCCTGCTGACATAGCAGAGGGTGCACTCTCCTCACGTACCTCCTGTCAAAGTAATTATTTTCCTTACTACAGGTTACACAGTAATTGAAGAAGCAAAACCTCCTCCATCATCACCATCAACACTGGCACCCCACAGGGAAGTGTGCTGAGCTCCCTGCTTTACTCTCTCTACACCCATGACTGTGTAGCTAAGTACAGCTCCAACTCCATCTTTAAGTTTGCTGACGATACCACCGTAATAGGTCTGATCAGCGAGGACAATGAGACGGCCTATAGGGAGGAGGTCAGACACCTGGAAGATTGGTGTCAGAACAACAACCGAGACCTCAACGTCAAGAAAGCTAAGGAGATGATTGTGGATTTCCGCAAACAGGCAACAGAGCACAGCCCCATCTACATCGGAGGTGAGGCTGTGGAGCAGGTCAGCAGCTTTAGGCTCCTCGGAGTCACCCTCACTGATGACCTCAAATGGTCAAGTCACACGGCGGCAATAGTCAAGAGAGCACAACAACGCCTCTACTTCCTCAGGAGACTGAGGAAAGCCCGGATGTCCCCCACAACCCTGTGTAGATTCTACAGGTGTACTGTGGAATCCATCCTGACAGGATGCATCACATCCTGGTACAGCAGCTGCTCAGTTCAGGACCACAGAGCTCTGCAGCGTGTGGTGCACTCAGCACAGATGATCACGGGCACACAGCTCCCTGCGATCCGCGATATCCACACTACACGCTGTCTCAGGAAAGTGAACCGTATCAGGCAAGACCCCAGCCACCCTGCACTGTCACTTTTCACCCTCCTACCATCTGGGAAGCGACTGAAGTCCATTCGGACGCGTACCTCCAGGTTTAGGAACAGTTTCTACCCAACTGCAATCAGACTCATGAACAATCAGTAACCTGTGTCACCTCCACTGCTACCCATACATATACTTCTCTCTGTCTCTTGGTCTTATTTATTTTACTTGGTCTTATTTATTCTACTTATTTAAAATTCACTTTATCATTCATGTCATCTCTTGTCATCCTGTTGTCTGTCTTGCTGTCTATGTTCACTGTCTGCAGGAGCTCATGCAAGTAAGCATTTCATTGTACACGGTACTTGTACTTGTACACATGACAATAAAGAATTGAAATTGAAAATTGAAATCTCTGACCTTTAATTTCTGAATAAGCTTCCCATTGCTGTTAACTACAAACAATATGGCAGTCTTGCATGAGTACTGTGTCACCAGTTCAAATAATGGAAGCCCACCTAGCTGCAGCAGTGCGCTTGGTGGCTGTCAGCAAGAAGGCGATGCATAGCCCCAGTGTGTTGTATAGCAGGGAGCCCAGTGTATGGGACTCCGACATGACAAAGTTCTGCAGGAATGCTATGCGGCCAAAGATCTCGGAGAACGCCAACTGCTGCTCCTGCGCAGTGTGCTGCAGATCTGCAAAGACATCCTTCAGGCCTGCAGGGCCAGTAGAGTGCATGAGAGGTACGAAATTGGACAATCGGATTGGCCGAGACATATTCAAACAGAATAGGCAGTGTGAAGAAACAATGTGAAGAGATGAAGATGTGCAAATGCCAAAAAAAACATCCAACGGTATCAAGAAAGTCCAGATGGTCCTTGGAAAATGCATTTGGACTCGCATTTCCCCTAGAAAGGCAAAAAATTGCCAGAGAGCACACACCCGGTATACTGTTACCAATACAATCACCTTGTGTGGAGTCATGCAGTGTAAACTTGAGTTCCTCCCCATTACGCAGTATGGCCTCTTGGGATTTGAGGGCCACACGCTGGGCCTGCACCAAATCCTCAGCCATGCGCTGAGTCGAGGCCAGCTGTTCAGCCACTCCTGCCGAACTCTCGGTCAGCCTGCAGGAAAACGGCACCGGAGCTGTTACTGTGGGGCCCGAGGTGCACAAAGTCTCCCACAACAGGGAGTTCCCACTGCATTTCGTCACCTGTGAATGGTGCCCTCTGCACGGTGCTGCCAGTGCTCACTCTCCAGGAAGTGGCAGATACTGTGAACGTGGGTGAAGAACTCTGTATATGTAATGAAAGCCACAGGATCCATGTCTTGTGTGCATTCCTTCACGTTGCTGTCATCCATGCATTCCGGGAATGGGCGATTTGATCTACGGGAAAAAATTACACACCCAATACAGTTCCACTTCCAGCCATACACAGATCATAATATTGCATTGATAAATCCTGACACAGCAAGGTGATCAACTAGACTCTTAACAGTTAATCTGAGTGATAAACTGAAAGACTGAAAATAACAGTGGAAAATATTAAAAGGTGACCCTCTGCGTTTAACCCATAGGATTTCCACTTCCTTATGAAAACAGATTATACAAATTACAAACGGAAGCACAAGATCCAGCCACCAAACAGTAATTCCATCACCTGCGAAGGTGACAATGGGTGAAAGCCAGCGCAACGCGGCTCTGGGTCTCCTCGGTGAACTGGCGGCATCTGGCGCGGATCCTCTCCAAGGCTCGGGACCAGCACGCGCCGTAGACCGGCTGCGCGGCGAAGCCCTGCAGCCTCCGGAGCTCCGCGCGGCCTCGCGCTTCCACCTCGTCGAAGTCACGCGCGCAGCACTGCGGCCAGGAGCAGGCGGTCGCGCACAGAAAGAGAAGGATCCACATGTTCTGCTGAAATAACCCGGCGACCAGGAGAGACTTGGTCAAAAGGAACACGGCGTTTTCCCCCAAAACGTGTAATGCTTAATAGCTTTCGACGGTTAAGGGCGAATTACAGAAAATGGGCGTCTGGTGAAAAATTCTATAAGGGACTACATATAGCACAATGGTTTATGAACTTATTAGTTACACTTTTATTGCGTGAGGCCCTTAAATTCAGCAAGCAGACTTTTCACCAAGCACGAACGTGCAAAAACATTACGCTTATTTTCCTATTTCAATGTCTCTTAAAAGCTTAAAACACTAGAACCACGACCCAACGATATATTATTAGCTATCAGGAAGTTTATCCGTAGGTCAAATTAGCGAGCCAAATTCTGATTTGTCAATGTATTGATGATGACCTTTGCTTCTTCGTGGAGCAGAATGTGATCAAAATACTCGTTAGGAGTGTATGGACCAATGTAACACATGCAACTTTATGCTCATAATAAAAAAATCATAGAAGTGTTTTAAATCTGTCACTAGGAGCATATTTTGATAAACAAAGGTAAGTGCAATCCTAGTAATGTAGACATTCCGGCCGTTCAGTACGTTTATTTACCATATTTGTACAAACGTGGAAAAACATGAACTGACGCGATCCCAGCAGGATACAACGAGCTAGCTTTAATCTATTCTTCAAATTAGAGACTAGAGAATAAAACGCTTAATGATTTGTATTTCATTAGGGATCCAAGCAGCGTATCTGATGGCACCCTATTGTTTTTTCATTATAAAGAAAACAACATTTACAATGAAAGGGCCGTTTAACGTGGACGTTTAGACGTTATTTAGTATTAGTTGCAGCTGAACGCTGGGGTGAAAATGATCATGGGGACACCAAGTTAGCTTTACCCAGTTAAGGTTATTTGCATTGGTTGAGGCGTTGGCTAAAAATCGCCGATCCTCGTAAATCCTGACTACTATCGGGAAGATAGAGACTTTAAAACTTTTGAATATTCCGTCAGTGGAGTGTGTTGAAATGAGACATTTATGTGGAATAAGAGTAAGCGCGTGTATGGCCGGTTAGCTCAGTTGGTTAGAGCGTGGTGCTAATAACGCCAAGGTCGCGGGTTCGATCCCCGTACGGGCCAGTGTCTTTTTTTTTCTTCTTCTTCAAATATGTGAATTTAGATGTTTGGTGTGACGTGACAACATGTAGCTATACACCGGTCAGCCATATCATGAAAACCATTGACAGGTAAGATGAATATCATTGATCTTGATACAATGGCACCTGTCACAATGGCACCTGTGCCACTATAAATTATGCAAGTGAACAGTCAGTTCATAAAGGATATTTTGTAAACAGGAAAAATGGATGTGTATAATAAATAAATAAATTTGGAGCTTTTCCACTGCCACCATGCAGGAACCAAGCCATACCCGCAAACTAACAGTTTTCCATTGCAAAGTATGCAAGCCGTACCAGAGCTGTACCTTCACTGACTTGACACTCCTTACTAGCAGGGCCGAAAGCGTGACCAAACATAGCCTCGCCACCCTCTGATTGGGCGAAATACACGGAGATACTAAAGATCTACATCGATAAGGGGAAAAGGGACATATTCCATATATTATGCATTATTAGTATCACGATGTACTGAGCCTTTCCCGATAACTTAGAACATTTCCAACATCCAACTTAAAGAAATACTGTAGAACAGGTGAACAAATAAGTAAATAAGCAGGTTTATGTCACTATCACTCTCCAAACCTGGCAAAGCCTTTACTGAGCCATCCCTTCCGCAGTGGAAAACCGAAGTGAGCCGGAACCGAGGAGGATCTAGTCTCAGTTCGTGGTACAGGTCGGGTACCACTCTGTTCCTGTATGCCAGTGGAAAAGCGCTGTTTGACAAGGGCAAAATTGTGATGGCAAGATGAGTGGGCCAATGCATTTCTAAAATGGCAGGTCGTGTGTGGTGTAACTGGTATACAGTGATCAGTACCTACCAAACATGGTCCAAGGTTGGCCAGTCAGTGGACCAGTGATGGGTTCATGGATGCCCAATGCTCATTGAGGCACATGGGGAGCAAAGGCTAGCCCACCTGGACCAATACCACAGGAGAGCTACTGTAGTTCAAATTGCAGAAAAAGTTAATGCTGGCTATGATAGAAAGGTGTCAGATCACACAGTGCATTGCAGCTTGCTTTGTATGGGGCTGCGTGGCCACAGATCAGTCAGAGTGCCCATACTGCCCCCTGTCCACTGCCAGAAGACAATGGAGCAGTGGAAGAAGGTGGCCTGGTCAGATAGTGTCATTTTCTGTTGCGTCATGTGGATGATTAGGTTTTTATGAATTGTTTACTTGAGGAAGACATGGCACCAGGATGCACTATGGTAATAAGGCAAGCTGGTGGAGGCAGTGTGATGCTCTGGGCAATGTTCTGCTGGGAACCTTGGGTCCTGTGATTCTTGTAGAAATTACCTTAATATGTACCACCTAAACATTACTGCAGACCAAGTACACCCTTCCATGGCAAAGATATTTGCCAATGGCAGTGGCCTCTTTCAGCAGGATAATGCGTCCTGTCACACTGCAACAATTGTTCGGGAATGGTTTGAGGAACATAAAAAAGAGTTCAAGGTGCTGACTTGGCCTCCAAATTCCCCAGATCTTCAATCGAGCTGCTGTGTGATGTGCTGGAGAAACAAGTCCAATCCAAGGAGGCCCCACCTTGCAACTTACAGGACTTAAAGGATCTACTGCTAACATCTTCGTGACAAATACCACAGGACACCTTCAGAGGTCTTGTGGAGTCCATGCCTTCATTGTTCAGAGCTGTTTTTTCTTGCAGAAAGGAGACCTATACATAATATTAGGCAGATGGTTTTAATGTCATGGCTGATCGGTGTATGTTGTCAACTGTGATTTAAGTAAACCATTTTAAGAATGGCAAGTCCATTTAGTATACTTACTGCTTTTTATATATACATAAATTTCTATTAAACAAACAAATAATTGAAATTTAAATTGAACTTATTTTTTGGAAATTATTTTTCAATTTCCATTAATATAACTAATGACTAAAACAAATTGATTTAACGTCAGAAAAATCAAAAGACAAACATATCTAAATTTGTGAAACAATCCTTTTGTTCTCTTTACAGGCACTACTTCTAAGAGTTATTCAAGCAATAAATTACACCTGATAGTGCAACATGCAGTCTTTTCTTGTTTGTTATTTTAATGATTTAGTATTACTAGATGAACTGGCTTAAATTGCACTTAGCATGTGATTGTGTGTGTTTTCCACTGGACCGTTTACTGGTGCCCATGGTGTTCTTTTCTCTGTGCCCTATGCTTACTGGCATATACTTCAGCCTCACCAGGCCCCGGTACTGTTTGAGTGGTTATGGATGGACATATATAAGTAATTGCATAGGAAAAATTTGTGGAATTACTTTGGGTTCATGTAAGAATAGATGACAGTAGTTAAAAATTGTTGCAGTTCCATTTATTCTCTTAAAAATGCAATTCTCTAAATTCTTACTGTTGGCTGCTGCTTCCATTCATAAATGTTTTAAAGTTTGATATTATTATTAGTAGCCATGCTGTATTTTCAAATATTTCAAAAACATTTTTGTTGGTTGGACAGTAGTTGTTATCACCCATGTGGTCCATAAGAGGTATGATGCCATATAATTTTTGTAGACAATATTAATAAAAAAAATGTGATTATGCTGTTTGTGAATGACTTATTCTCACTATCACCCTTTGTTGGATAATCAGTATGGAAGATGAATGAATGTTCATACATTTCAAAAATTTTAAGTGTAAAAAATGTAACATGAAAAATAAACGTCCAATTCATAGCCATGCTGTCAAATAAACCTCACCTGTTTATTATACCTTTGTTAAAAATCCCAAATAATTCTTAATTTTTCATAGTCCTGTCTAGAGATATAATAGGTGGCAAATCCTTCAGCAAATATTTTCTTCGGCACCAAAAATATATTTTCGATAGTTTTGCACATTTACGTTTTTTATTTTGCTTTTTGTCGCTACCTTGTGGCGGAAATGTTATACTTCAAGTGTGACTTATAACGTTTAATTATTCACGTTTATTATATTTTATTGTTTAATTTTAACTTAGTACATGCCCAACTATATTATATTTGAAGAATAGATATGATGCTTGGAGCAAAATATTGTGTATAGAAATATTGATATTGCTAAAAGGCGCATTACTGATGTACATATTATGTACAAAAATTATTTACCCTGTGATACCTATTGTGAACGCTTATGGAACCTCCCTACAACTTTTATCTGAATGTGCATAGTCTAATAATACGCGATTTTAAAGGTGTGTTAATCAGATTGGCCACCTCAGATACCACCCCAAAATTTTTGCCACGTCATTGGCTTCTACCTCCGGGTGGTTGGCCAACAAAAGTTTGTTTATACCGAGTACATCTGAGTCCGGTGGCCTGTACTACGAAACGGGGTTACTGGCTTATCGGGGTAACTTGTTGGATTTAAGGTAGTCTGGGCAAAATGTAAGTGAGCGAATATGAAGTCCATTTAAACTGTGGTACCTTAAATCCGACAAGTTACCCCGATAAGCCAGTAACCCCGCTTCGTAGTACAGGCCACTGTATTACGATGCTGGATGCCTTGCCTAGCTGATAAGTTTGTGGATAAGCTCTGGCTTCTCGATATCACGATGTTGGTTCTCTTAGTGGAATACATCACCACGGAGCAGGTTAAGTTTCAGGATCACGAGTCTCAAACAGTGCGTGGACCTTTCAAAGTGAAAAAGTAACAAATTAGCTTTCCGAAACTCTGAAAAATGGTTTGTCCTCAATAATGCTATGACTGTGGTAAAATTGGCTGTATATTCAATATTCAGTTTGTGATATTTTTCAGTAAGCAAGCCCAGTAGTGTTTAATCACACATCTTTAATATTCACCAGCAGGGATGCACACCGATCATTTTTGCGTTCCGAGCCTTTTTGCTATGTGTGCTGAATCTTGTTAGTAGCTAAGAAAAGACAAGATCTCTGATGTAACAAGGCGTTGGTTCGGCAGTTTGACTTTATAGTGAATATCAGTTAATATTTGTTTTTTCTCAGGTACATTTAACGTTCAATAGCGGGTGGTGAATGGACACAGTGCAATTATACTAATGAAAATAAAAATAGGCCTACGTAATCTGAATTTCACGTGGTGTGCATTGTCGACCGTAGGCCATAGTCCATTTCTTAAATCAGACTTTTCTGAACATACCTATAGCCCAGCTGTCTTGTAAACATACAGTGAATGGACAGAGTACAATTATTAGTAAATACGTATAAAAACACATATGTGAAAGTTATGTGGTGTGCATTGTCGACCGTAGGCCATAGTCCATTTCTTAAATCAGACTTTTCTGAACATGCCTATAGCCCAGCTGTCTTGTAAACATACAGTGAATGGACAGAGTACAATTATTAGTAAATACGTATAAAAACACATATGTGAATTAAAGTTACGTGGTGTGCATTGTCCCCCATAGTTTAATACTTAAAGCACACTTAACGGGACATGTCTATCGCTTCGATTTATACTTATTAGTATTTGTACTTTAAACGGACATTGTGCGGTTTTTTAATAGTAACGGAAAAGTATTGCGAGGGAACACAAAATATTTCAAAAAATATTTCCCATCCTGACCTCTGAGGGGCTCCGGAAAGATGGGAAGACAAGTTTTCAAAAGTAAATAATAGGCTTACGTAATAGTGTATACATTGTAAAAATAAATAAAAAGCTGAACTGAGATAAATTAATAATAAGTTGGTATTAAAAGTAGTTTAATATTGAACAGTAAACAGGCAAAATTATTGACTGGTAAAAATTTACGTTAATTTGGAGGTGGGCGGAGGCTCATTTTTTCTGACCGACTAGCATAAGCTATATTGAGCGAATCTAGATAAATATGGTAAAATGTACATTAGAAAATATGGTAACACTTCATTTGACGGGGCACAAATTCCTAATAATAGTAATAACTCAGTTGCTACTTGAGTACAAATTATCAGCAAATCATTAACAAATGTAGTCGCTACTTGAGATAAAACATGCGTCACAATTCATAAATGATGAACAAACAGGAGATCAACGCTTTTGATGCAGCAAATTGTTGTTTCTATAATATAATAATGCAGACTTGCCGTTAGATTTCTTATGTGAGTCTGAGTCAGCCGCGACAACCCTAGAAATATAGTAACTGCTTGATAAAACATGCGTCACGGTTCATTAATGATGAATTAACATAAGATCAGTATGTAACTAAGACTTAGTTTGTGGTTAATTAATGCATAAGTAATAGTATAATACTATATTATTTGTGCCCTGTCAAAGTGTTACCGAAAATATTTTACACAGGATACACATATTTAACTTAAGTTACCGGCGCAGACTGAAGCTCTTCTGACCGGTCAGTCACATTTGGTATCTTTGCATAGTGATAGTCGCATGCGCTGACATTCAGTTTGTCGTTTACTTTGTCAGTGAGTGTCTGTTAGTTGCTGTTTTACATAGCAGGTTTGTCATAGCAGTGTTACCAGTATTACTCTCGATGAGTTAAACTGTACACCCCCCCCCCGCCCACGCAAGACGCATAGCCCGTTCTGGCGCCAGGGCTGATTAAAACCATAAATTGGTTATGTTGGTGTCCCGTGGCAGGGTTTGCTAACACCTTGGAATTTGTTCTGCAGAACTAAGTCCATAACTTTAACCACCTTAAATATCTAAAGAATCTTTTTTATTCATTATCCAAAACATCTTGGCTAATTGTCTTATTATACCGGTATGCGGTATGTTGCAATGTATGATATATATTATGTCATTCAGATTAGTCATTTTTGTTCATTTAGAGGAATATAGAATCCAGGGTTTATCCAATGCAGTTTTTCAATTCAATTTATCAACCTTTCACAACAGTCACCCCAAGGCACCTTACATGGGTAGGTTGTGATGCATTCCTGCATAATTTTGTTTCCTATAAATTCAGGTATAATAGTTTGGTGGTTTGCTTAGAGCAGTTGACTATGTAGCCTTAAATTTTGTAAATGAACTCAAGAAGATGTTCTGTTTATTTGTCATGGTTAATGCTAGCCTACTACCTTAAAGGTTATGCCAAATAGGAGACTGAACATCAACAATTATGTGTGCATTTAGCCTATTAATTCACATTTTAGCCTGTTATTAGTAGAATATTAATGCATATAAAAATTCCACACACATTGTGGACACCTCTAGATATACCTATGTCACACTTGGGTTACCCCAGTTAAAAATTCCTAGAACCATCTCTAAGTTCAATACAGAGGTTGGCTACTTGAAGTAGTGATAGACAAATCTTTGTATGGTATGGTTGTTGAAATTACAATATGCTCTCTCAATGAAAATGAATAAAAATTCTAAAGGAAGGAGAACTTCTTCGAATGGTCAGTAATTAAGTAATTGTACACAAAACAATACACTGTCGCTCATCTGATGGGGCAACTGGTTATGAGAGCTTGTTAAACAGAAAAGAATCTGCTGTAGGTTATAAAGTCATAGAATCAAGTCAGACTATTGAATAATGTATTCATATTAAAGATAACATTGAAGGAAAGGAAGTAAATAGAGTGTGGATGGTACTACTGCGTTATTTTTCAGTGTTGTGGGTTTGAATCCTGGGTATGTGAGTTTGTTCCCCATGTCATGCAGGTTTCCTGCCAAAGACATGTAGTTTGGTGACCTAGTGAATGCATGTGTGTGGTTTGTGATCATTCTATCCCCAGCCTTGTGCCCTGTATGGCCTGGGATAGGCTCTAGGCAATTTCTGTGACCCTCTATTGGGTAAATGGGTGGAAGTGAAAAAGCCTTACTTGCATTTAATTAGTAAAAGTTCTATACACAATTTCTGTATGACTAAATTGCAATTACACTTGCAGAAAATAGGACATTTTCACAAGTAAAGTTCAGAAGTGGGAACTGGCTGCTTTATGGCATACTGTAACCTTTATGCATCTTTTTAAGTATTGCTACAGTAGAAGGAAATCATCTTCATATGGTCGGTAAAGTAATTGTACTTAAAAGTAGCACAAACGTACACAATCATTAAAACCATTTATCATTATATCATATCGATGTCTGAGAAGATCCAACGGGATTGTCTCGATTGGTCCAGAGAATCAATGTGACCTGTGTAAGCCTATGAGATTCTAGTGCGTTGTTTTCGAAAAATATTGCCTCCTAATTTGGTGATAAAAAATAATTTCTACCAGTGGGATTTTCTACAGCCTACCAACTCCGGCGCAAGATTGACGTACAATTTATATTTTGCGGCCAATGACAGTTACACAAAGCATCAACGACGTTCCGTAAAGCCAATCGACATGTATCAATTTACTCTTTGTAGGCGGAGAATGCCGGGGATCCTTTTCGGATGAAAACGATTTCGCAGTTGCTTTCTTGTTCTCGCGGGGTTTCAGCGCGCTTGCTTGAAGAGGAGCTCTCGCGCGACTGCTTCCGAGCGGAGACGGCGTGTGTTAGGAGGGCGGCGAAGGGAGGGGGGTGCCCGCAAAAGATGTGTAGTGAAATTATTTATTTATTTAAATAAAAAAAATGGCCGCCGCAGAGAGCGGAGAGGAGAGACTGTAAGTGTGAATTAGCTACATAAGGTCTCATTTGAGTGTCTGCGCTGATTCGAGGTGCTCGCTGTACACACGCGAGTGTTTAATCTTGTCTTTTAAATTATTGTACATTTATTGTTAGCCGGTGTAGAGAGGCGGGGAGAATACGTCAGAGTATTTTCTCCCGCTTTAACATTTCAGTGGGATGAGAAGAAAATTAATTTGCGCGTTTGGTGGGAGGAGGTGTGTTTGTCTGTGTCATTTTCTGACGTTTCTGAAAACTCCTTTGCTTTGTAGCCAGCTAAAGTTGCAGTAATTAGTACATTATTAGTGAATGATTTGTTTCCTTTTCTAGTTTTTATACTTCATGCTTTCTTTCCTAGGCTGCTTCCACACCCCTTTGTAAGCAGATTTTAAATTCAGCTTCGCGAGCTGCCTGGCTAGGCAGCTAACTTGTAGCCTGCTGACTAGATAGTTATTTCGTTCTTAAAGTAACGCAGTGAAAGAAACCAGTTCGTCTTCATTTTCCCTGAATATCATCTTTTTCTGACATTTCGGGAGACCTGTGCAGGATTTGATGTCTCGTCTTTTTTTTCTAATTCGGGATGTAGCGAGCTAGCTTGCTGTATAATTTGGCAGCCTCATACATTGCGTAATGACTGTATTTTTATTATTTAAGGAAAATAGGTGTCAGATTGGATATTTTTTAAATTAAATTTTTGTCTTTGTTGCGTAGTTTTTATGTGTTTTGCTATGAAGAAACGTATAAGTGTATTTAAATCTAACGTGCGACTTTGTATGAGGTGCGTATGAGGTATCTAAGCTAGCGCTAAGTTACACTCATGTGTTTCCTTAAAAAGGTTAATCTGGAAAACTCCGTAACGTTATTTTATCAAATCTACGAGTTATAGCTCAGGATATGTATATTTCTGTTTCTGGAGTTCGCAATAATATGTTAAAGACACCTCGCATCCCTCGCGGATACACGGATAGGCTTGTTGCGTCATTTGTTGTGCTTGGGGAAAGACTGGAGGTTGACATCTTTATGCATATAAAATTGTTTTAACATCATGGACTTGCTAATGTATGTGCATGCTTAGGTGTGTTTATTAATTCTTTGATAAAAAAATGACCAATTTTCTGCCCTTGGACGTGGTCTCCGCTAGCTATTTGGCGTATGAAAATGATCAGTGTCTTCTAGGTACACCGTGTGATTTACATTACCAAATTGGAAAAAAAAATTAAATGACAATTTATACTGACGCGATTTTTTAAACGCTACGTATACGGTTATTCGCAGTGATCAAAAGCAAGATTTCCCTAAAGAAATGGTCTGTAATCGGGATGCAGACGAATACATTAATGTGAGTTAGCCCTGAACGTTTTAGCGTGACAGGCACCGCACTCGCATTGCTGTCTATAAGTGCGTCACTGTTGGTGTGGGGGGGGGGGTATGTGGGGGGGAGAGTGTTTTTGGGAATTGCGTGTCTTCGCTTGGGATCTAGTTGAGCTGTATAATTGGGACTTAATACGGTGAGTTGAAATATATGCATAAAAATCTTTATGAAAAGAAAGCTTTGGTTGTTTAGTTATCCAAATTTAAAAGCTATTGATGAGAATGAAGGATTTGTCTGCTGTATTTGATGGATATTAGTTTATTAAGTATTGTTTAATTTTTAAAAAGTTTTCAGTCTTTTATACTGGAGGAACTAAGTTTGAGTTTGTATGAGATTTGTCTGGCTTCAAAAGAAATATCTTGCTTCAAAGTAACATGGAACAAATGCCATGCTGCTGTAAGTGTGATATGTGCTCTCCTGCTGATTTCTTACATTTTAAGAATATAACACAGTTTCCTCCCCTACCATACATTCCTGGAATGTACACCTTTTAGCTACAATGTTGTGAGGTGGGCTGCACTACTTACCTTTTTCGTAGAACCTGTGTAAATTAATATCTGAAGTTGATTTGAAACACAGGAAATGGTGACTATGACATAATTCACCCCGAACTGTTCAGAAGTAACACACCAACCTACGTCTGAACTAAGGCACTATGCTTAGTTTTTGCAATTTTTGGAAGAAAAAGGCATTACATTACAATAGATTTCTGGTACAGGGTATATACAGAGGTCCTCTGCTGGTTGGATTTGACCAGGGATGAATCCTGTCATATATTTATATCATAATAAAGGCCAATGTTTAACATAGGAAAAGTAAAGCTAGACACAAAAATGATCATTATTAGCATACATTTTGTTATGGAGTTAAATGGAAATAATCACATCCGATGAAATCCAAACATTCAGTGATTTACATATCAGTTGGTTGAAATTTGGAAACTTAACCTCCCCCAGGACCTTGAAATGTTATCAGTTAAAGGGAGTGGGGTTGAGTAGCTCTCCCTCTATAGCATCCTTGCCTTGATCACAAAAATAGAGGAATAGATGTCGAGGCAACATAACGTGTGGCTGCTCGAGCAGAACACTTTACACTGCATCTCAAAATGTGTCATACGGTGAATCTTGCTTGCTTGCCTACTTGAGTGGTTTCTCACAACTGCTGACTGATCTTAAAATGATTTATCTACCATTTCCCTTTATCAACCTTTGATAACCATTTTTTTGCTGCATACTGATCATTCCTCTCCCAAACTGTCTTGTCTATTGATTAAAAAATGGCCAATGGCAAATTTGACATTTCATAGTCAAACTATGAAGGAACTTTCTTGACTTATGTCACATGTTAGGCCTAAATATAGGCCTGTACTTAATAAAATTCTGCAAAAGAGGGTCATTAATCCACCAGTGTTTTTAAATGTCTGCATAATTAATTGTAAGGAAAATGTATTTTTTGGTGTTTAAATTGGTGCATAATCCTTATTGTGGTGTTACCACTCAGGACCATTTTAACTTGAACTCTGCCTTTGGGCCCTGGATGTTTGATACAGTCGGTGACTTGTTTTAACCTATGACAGTTGTGAAGGCTGACCCTGTGAGCTCACCTTTGGATGAAAATCTTTTTTTTCTCCTCCAAATACTCCCGAATAATGAGCTGTGGTTACTAAATATTTTGCTGCTGCTTTTTAAAATTTTTTTTTTATTATTATTTCCTTTTTTGTGTGTGACACACCTTCTCTGAAATGTATTGCGTGGTTGTCATGATTGGCCTTTAATTTGTTAAATATATACACAATTAACTAAAGGCCATGTTTTGTAAGCAGTATTATTTTTTTTGAGCTTTCTCTGTGTTGAAGTTTCAAATTTCTGTGGGACAAACAGAAGTGGAACAAAAATTCAGAAAAAGTGAATAAAGTGGAGCAAATTTCTGATTCAAATATCACCACTGTATCCTAACTAGAGCTTTCGTGATTACTCGATTTAACTCGATTACGTGATTATTAAAAAGCCTTGATTAAAATTTTCCTTCTCGATTACTCTGCAATATGGTGGAAGGAAGATGATGCATAGAGATGAGGATCCAAATAATGACCGAAAGCATCATTTATGTAGAAGCATTTTACATTAAAAGTGAATGAAAATGCAGTCATCTGTCAGTATTTCAAAGCAGAACTTAAATATCACCACAGCATGACTGCGATGCAAATACACAGTAAAAGAAGACCTAAATGTTTGAGGGACATTCAATAATGCAAGGTTAGATATGAGATATCTTACATTTCGCCTCTCAGAGTAGCCTAGCATGCCTTTATCACCACTTCGACTGAAATTATTTTGTTTAATTTACTTTTTACAAATCCCGTATGTCAAAATAGTCGCTGCTTAAACAAAGGTTAGACCCTTCTAGCTGCATCATTTTACATAGTATGGTACATATAACCAATTAGAATTATTTTTTGTGAACACATTGTGTGTTAGGGCTGAACAAAACTGGAAAAAGTTCACATTGCTATATTTCTAGTGTTTGCGATATTTAGCAGTTGAAAATTTGAAAAGTCTGTCATAAGTTGGTGGTGCCGTGCTTTGTGCTAGCAGATATAAAGCAGTGCTGACAAAACTTACTTCTGCTCAATATTGTTTGTATGGAATACAAAATATTTCCATATAGTGGAAAGACTTTTTTTATGACCAGTTCGTTTTCGCCTTTTGACTTGTTTAATTTCTCAAATGTGCCACAAGATCTATGAGTAAGTTCAACAGCAAGAATGGGAATGATAATGATTGTCTTGGGGAGCTCATGCAGAGTTCATTCAAAAGCAGTGGTGGTAAACTTCTTTATTTATTAATTTTTAAAGCATACCCTGGATAATGTTGAAAAGGAACCATCATTAAAATTGCAAAGCTTGCTAAGTTATGTTTCATCAGACTGAGTAAAAATATTTCAGCACATTTTATTGATGATGTGAACCCAGCAGACTCTTGTGGTCCTTGCCATGTGACAGTTGCATGTGCATGGAATGCCATGTCGATATTAACATTGCACCATGTGCATGTCTATAAAATGAGGACAGTATAGTGGCGCAGTGGGTAGCACTGTCGCCACACACCGCCATGTTGTGTGTGTGTGTGTGGAGTTTGTATGTTCACTCTGTATGCGTGACTTTTCAGTGGATCCTCTGGTTTTCCTCCACTGTCCAAAAACATGCAGCTAAAATGATTTGGAGTGCCTAAACTGCTGGTATGTATGACTGAGTGTGCACTGTGCAATGGATGATTTGTCCCTGCCTTGTGCTAGCCTAATTATATTATAATTTAGTTATAGTATATTATGATATATAAACAACTACTTGATGAATCCTCAGATTAATCTGTAGCTTACTCAGTTATTGATAAATTTGATAATGACAGCTCTACACCTAAACCTTATTTTAAGATCTGTCTATTTCAGACTTCTCCTTGAGTATTTGTCATAAAATACTGAATTACAGTAGCTTTACTAGAGGTGGAATATGATGAAGGATACCCCACTATGAAGTATCATTGTGCAAAATAAATAAAGCAAAGCTATTAACTTTGTTTTATAATGATCGTTATACAGACATTTTACCTGAGTGGTTTAGTGTTTTTAAATTCTATATTTTTAAAACATTTAGTTTGATCCAAAGAAGTCTACAATAAGTGGTGTAGTTTATGGTAATTATTTTGTGATGGAATTGTTGGTGCTTGTTGAAGTGAGGAAAAAAATTATTTTAAATCAGCAAAATATTTTGAATTCTGGAACCTTTGGTCTGACAATGAAAGATTTTTTTATTATTAAAAAATCTTTAAATGTTTAAAATGCTTATCTAGATAATAGCTACACGTCAGTGCTTTATCCCACCTTGGCATAATAACAAAACTAATTAATTTGGCTTGTTTTTGTGCTGGGACTGGGTAATGATTTTAAGAAGCAACAGTCAATATATTTCAAAGACCTGTTGCTGGGTTTTAAAGAGTTTTCTTTAAATATTCACAGTAGTCATGAATGGCTGTTGACAATGTTGGAGTAGCTTCATATAGTAGTTTACTTATGTGATGCTTTTGAGAAGCTCTCTCTGATTTTTACTTGTAATGTTAACTTCCTTTTTTTATTACTGTTCTGATTGAATGCTTTTGTGGCAATTGTCATAGTTGGGCCTGTATAATACCTAAATAAAACTTCATTTTTGCTCTCAAACTGACCTGACTTGACCTGTCTCAAACCATCAGGTTTATTGCAGGTTTATTTTCATAGTACCAGTGTTCATTTAATAAACAATCAGGTCTGACATGCATTTTTAAAAATTAATTGTAGTGATTTCCCATCTGTTTCATAAAAATTTTAACCTGATGGTAGATTGCAGCACATTAATTTATTTAGTAGTAGTTTTTTGTTCAAAGTGATGTGCAAGTTACTACACACATTTTGTACATCCAAACTGTTTAAAAATATTGAGGTTGCTATATAATGTTGTGCATGGTTTTTCTGACCATGAATACACATTACCAGCAAATCACTGTTAAAATGCTGTTATTAATGCATGTATTTTTTTTTCTGGACTATGAAATCTATGCACCTAACACACCTCCACCAGGTACTTGGTGTTCCTACTTGTTTGATTGTTTGGTTCAGGTGTGCTTGGAGGGTGCAAAAATGTAGGCTGCTGGAGGCCCCCACAGACTGGGTTGATAATCAGTGTTGTACACTCTTTTTAAGGATTTCCGTAAAAGTCTTATTTCCAGAGTAACACAATTAGATCTAGTTGAGTCCCGATGCTTGTATTATTGTATTTTAAATGTCAATTATATGGCTAAGCTTTTACAGAACTTACACTACTATGCTAAAAATATTTATTCCTAGTGATTTTTAATGTTGAGGACCTTCACATCAGTGCATTGCTTATGCATAATTCCTACTTTTTTATGCATAGATACAGACTGTACTGAATTACGACTCGGTTCTGTTCTGATTTTATGTCGAAATTGACGTATGTTGCAATAGGGCAATCGCACTGACTTTTGAGCATTAAACAGAGATGTGCGTGAGGTGGGGATGATCTCATTGCCGTACAGTACTTTTCTGCGGCACCTATCATATGGCACGCAGCATGCAGTAGGTAGAGTAGTATTGCTAGTTGTACAACCTCCAACTTTTTTGCATAAATTTGTTCAACTTTATTTATTTGGTTGGTTGGTTGCTTGATGGCTTATTAATTAATTTAAAAACCTGTACGTGTGTATCATTGTAAGTCGCATAGGTTGTGAGTTAGGGACAGTCTGTAGGAGTAATAAGAGTAATCCTGCTTTGCCCTTCATTCTTATGTACTCTGCCAATATGTCGTCAGTGAGGATTAAATGGGTATCACTGCATGTAAAATCTGTTTTCATTTGTCAGTTATATTTTCTCAGGCACTGATTGGTCACAATATATTAAGTTCAAACATCCAAAATGTCTTCATTATCAGTCCTGTAGCTAGAAATATGGGAATATGGAATTATTCTATCAAGATGCACTCCCATCCATCCATCCATTCAGTTTCTGAAACGGCTTGTCCTATTCGGGGTTGCAGAGGCTACGGGCACAAGGCAGGGAACAACCCAGGATGGGGCGCCAACCCATCACAGGGCACACTCACACACCATTCCAAGATACTTTAAAGGTACAAGGATTGTAAGATCAATAAATTGTATTATTTATGGCAATTATCTCAAGCTTTCACACACATGCCAAATTATGACTTGTATGAATTATTTTGTATGTTGATTTATTAATATTCTGTGTTTAATTTTTAATTTTGCATTTCAGGTGACACACCAAACATTTTAAAGCTATGTGGCCTTATACCTTCTCTACCTGATATTTATTCCTTTTTTATCACCATATTGCCGGCATAACATTCTTATTATGAAGATACTCACCAGGCAGATATGGCAGTGTACTTCACACTCTACAGGTTATGTCATGCAGGGCAGAAGTTGCTGATGCCCAGTGGAGCAGCATAGTTGACTACTGCCAACCAGCAGGTGCCTTATGAGTCTGTAGAAAGCACTTGTGCAGTGACCAGCTGAGAGATACTGGAAGGGTGAACTAACCGTCCCATGTGTAATGATGACACATGAAAACTTCTGGCTAACGGAGCACAAGCAAGATGTGTGGCCTGTAGAAGTCACTATTTATTGAGGCTGACACTTGGCACTCATTTTGGTGTGTACTGTGAAAGCCGCTCTTTATAAGCCGATACTTTCATTACATGTTTAGGCCTTTAAAGGTAAATGATAAATTTACCATACATGCAGTGACGCATGGGAGAATAGTGCCTATGAATTAAGCCACATCCTTTCCACGAAATAATCCGGGTTGTAAAGCTTTCTGCTGCGTAAAGGGTTTTCAGTTTTCTTTTTTGATGTTCTTTTTGTGCATGCCTGTATAGCGGTATATGGTGTTTCGTAACCACATTTAGGTTTGTATGTGCTTAGTGCTTTGTGTAGATGGGCATACAAGACCACTGAATAAAGTTTTGTTAACTTGTTTTGTGTTCTTATTTCTGTAACTCAAGGGAATGTAATTAATTGAATCCAAATTCATTAATTACATTACATTAATGACATGAGAACTTTCCTGCATTGGTTGTCTGTTAGTTGTTTTTCAGTAAAGGTTTGACAACAGTGGTCACAATTTCTTTGTGAAAAACAAAATCTTTTCCTTCTGTTGCTACTGCTGAGTTTTTTGCCATAATCTGCACTCTTTTCCAAAAATTTTAAGAGAATTAGGACAATATATGCTATTATGGAGGGGTACAAAGGGATCTGTTCACCTAGTGCAAATGTCACAAAATGAGGTTGAACAGTTGACCATATTAATTTAAATGACAATTTGGAAAATGTGATGGATGAAGATTTGAAACCAGAAATATGTTGGCATTTAGCAGATTCTGGTATAATCACAAGCGAAATCTCTCTTGAATATGCAACCAGATCAATTTGTTTTTGTACAACAAAGGTCAGTTCTCTGTTCCATGTGATTATGGGCAGTGTAACATGCAGTGGATAACAATGGACTCTAAGCAAACAGGCTATGATTAAACATAAGGAATAAAGCAAGTTTCAACATTTTATTAAGCTATGGTGAACACTTGTGATTTTGTGTATGTAATAAAGATGGCTTTTAATTTAATTTGCAAAGTATGTTTTTTGAAATATTTCAAATGTTATTAGTTACTTATCACTAGGTTGGTTTCCTGGTGATATTGATATTATGTCATTATTCATGAACGTTTCTCCATTGACATTATTTTAAAATATAAATTAGAATTTGATTTGTTACATTAGTTCATACTTGCTCACTTGAAGACGATTGTTATAAATTAATTTTATAATTCGCTATAAAATTATATTGCTGTTTCATGCATTTTTATGATTTCCTTTTTCTTTTATTGTGTTTTGTTAATTCTGGTGAAAAGTGAGCATTTGCCACTAATTTTCTATGAATGACTGACAAGTCTTTTTAAGGATGTCATTACAGACCTCTGGCAGTTGCCTTACAGAAACTGAATTTAAATGTTCAGTTAATTTTGCCATTAGCAATGGCATATTACAGATACAAAGGAATGAATTAAAAGCAATGTTTATGAGAGCTGACTTGAATTTTTTTAAATAGATGTTTATGTTCCTCATTGATTCTTCTGCAGAATCCTTTATAGTTTTGTTATATGCATAATAAGTATTGATTTGCTTTAGATACTCATTGCATTTTTTTTGTTTTAAAGAAATTCTAATTGATCATGAGAAAACAATACCATTTGTGGTTGTAAATATTGCTTCCATTAACTTCCATGGAAATTTAGTGCTTTGTTGTTATTAGGCATCCATGTACTCCTGTGTGTATGTGTGTTTGTGTAACTATCTTTTGGTGAGGTTTACGACAGTTGAATCATTACCCAGTAAACCATTATATATTTTATTAATCTCACGTTACCCCTACAGCTCCTATGAAGGCAACCATGTTATCATCAATAGTTGTGCTATGCTGAATCACAGTATCTTCAAACCATGGGGAAAAATTGCAACCATTAAATATAAAAGAGGGGTCTAAAGCCCATATCCCTGTACTGGTACAGTTACACGTATCATTACCTGTTCTATTATACCTGTGCCTTTTCCAAAACTAATTGTATAAATTCAGGATAAAGATTTATTGATGGATGTATTTGGGGGGAAAATGAACTTAAACTGATTACAGTAATTATTAAGAGTATGATGTTAAGCCAGTTGTGACCACTGGTGTTAGGCCTTCACTTTCTGATGGGTGTGGGTTTGTGCAAGCAGTTTTATTTGTTTTAGCCTTTTTTACACTTAGGTTTTTTTAAGCATTTATACATTTTTTTAAACCTTACTGGTTACAAGAGAAAATCATCTGCGATGTTCTGCTGCCTGTCTAATGGTTAGTGAATGTCTGATAAAACCATGAAATGTAGATATCATGAAATGTAGATATCAATTGATCTTATCATATAAGATCAATTGAACTTGCACACGTAGGATGTCTTTCAAAGGATTCAAGGCCTCATAGGAACTGTTGCATAACTAATATGGATATCATTACGAAAAATGATTCCCTGCATACTCCTCCTTTTTTTTAATTTTTTTAAAACGTCCACTTGTCCTTTTGTGAAAACTTAAAATAGACATTTTAATGGATGGTTGTAAAGGCAGGTGGCGATAATAAAATTTATTTCATTGTTTATCTGTCAGTTAAAGTTTGTTGAATGAACAGTAGCTTTTTGGCTTGGTTTGGCAGTGTAACTAGTGTGGGTGTGGACACCACCCCTGTTGTCTTAGGTGCCATTAATTACTTTGAATTGCCTTTAAATTCAGCTTGTGTTTTGGAAAAAAGGAAATGATATGATTAAGGATGCATGGATAAAGTCAAAATGTTACTTAATTCTTAAATAAGGTAATGATATATTAACTTATAATAACATTCACAATTCAGTTTTCCAGCTGTCATTCAAAATTCTGCTATCGCCAAATAAGTATCCAGTAATGTGCTAAATATATTAAAAATGAAATGGCAGGAAAATGGCATTTTACTGGCAGCTTTGCAAACAATTCAGAGAAGTTGCTGATACTGTGGGCAGTATTTATTCCCTCGCCATCTTGAACTTTTGAACAAATATTTTTCATTGATTCAAATTAAACCTTTACTAGAGCAAAACCAAAAGCAGCAGTGTTTGTCCACCATAAATATTTGCACATTTGAAACCATTTCTCCATACTCTTTAAGGCTCTTCTAGTTTTTTTTATTTATTACTTTTATTTTCCAGTTATTCATTAGTGTGTGTGTGTGTGTGTGTGTCTGTCTCACACACACAATCTCATATTTTGATGTAAACAGTAAAATCCCATTATAGTGGACTTTCTTATAACGGAATATCGTCTATAATGGACGAGGTCCGCTGGTCCCGGCTCTGCGCCTTTAAGAACATGCAGAAAAAGCATTGGATATAACGGACTCGCATATACCAGAATTTTGCTTATAACAGACAAACAATTTGGTCCCCGGGGCCACTATTAGCTGTAGTTTTGTTCGGCTATAACGGACATGCAGGCTCCGCCTACAAGGCATGTGGCGTGACGGTGATATCCAGCGCAGATACTTAGTCGGGATTATTAATAGTCACGCATCTGCTCAGGTAAAGTTGGATTACTACATGTACAATATAATAATCTGTACCACAAGTGTGTCTGCTGAGGTGTGGCATGAGTAAATGGTGTCCTGTAGTTGTGTTCTGGGCATATAGCAACTCTGGATATAACGGACTGTTTTGCCAGGTCCCTTGAAGTCCGTTATAACAGGATTTTACTGTAGCAGAGAAATATGCTGTCTCAGTTATGCAGATAAATTCAGAGTGGTCTCCAGAGATCTAATTCATGTACAGTGCTGCTCGTTCAAGGCCGTGTATATTTATTCTAGATTTACCATTACCATGTATGCAACTGTAGGCTTATAATAATATGGCATGCATTTGTATCTGATTGTATAACAAGTCGTTGAGCTGCATCTTTAGGGTTTGTCGGCAGGCCTAATGTTATTTAAATAATAGTTACCATTGAAGGTTCTTGATTAATTATCCATGTAAGGGTAAATTACAGGTTCTTTGCAAAACAATCCATTTCTCATTGATCTTTCATTCTGAATGATTATTTTAAAGACCCTTTAATGGCAGATGAAGTGTTGCTTTTCAGATACATTTTTTTTTATTTGTTTCTAGAACAAATGCACAAGATTTTAATATAATAAGGATGTCACTTTCAGGCTTGAAGGGAGAGCAGAATATAAAAATGTTTTCTGATTTTATTGATATTGATAGTGTTAAAATTAGTAAGAAGTATTTACCCTGGTTGCAAATTACTTATGAATCAGTCCAACAAATACAGTGTATGTATGTTCTGTGAATAATGTTATGGTAATGGGGAGCCTTTTTAGAGGCTTTTAATGAACCAGATTTTAGTGATGTGCTAGAAACTTTGTCCTGCAGTGTGATCTACGTGATCCAGGTATACTACAAGATCCTTAGGTGCTAGCAGTATGTACAAAGGGGCTCACAAGTGAGACCTGAATATATTAAGCACTGACCTTCTCTCAGCACTCACTCACCTCCTGTCTTAAACCTTGATAAGATGAACTGCAGTCACAGACTTGGAAAAAGCCATATATAATAAGACTGGAACGTTGCAAATTAACCAACAAAAAGCCATGAACTACATTAGCTGCTTGAGTTGCATAGTGGTACCATTTCAAGTTTTCTACTCCAGGTTGCATGTGTGTTTATTGAATTAACTTGATCACAGTAAATTTTCTTATGTAACAGGAGAACAGTGTGGTTTACTTACTTAACCCTAAAAATAAAAGTGAATGGGACATTAGCATAATTAATAAACTCTCTGAATTTTCCCCTGTTATTACAATTGGTGCAACAGTCAGTTTTATAAACCAATAGGATCAGGTCATCAAGGTGTCGTATAGGGCATCACTGGGCTAACTGGCATGTTTTACTTAACTTGAAGATCCACCTGTATGTCCTGCATGAAAAGTTTCTTTAACTGTTAAGCACATTTTATTGTATTGTCCTTCTTTCAAATCTCTTTGGTGCATTTACCATTTTATGGACTCTGTAACAGAGGTTTTTGGTAAAGTCAAGCCAGAGGCTTTTTAGAAATTTTCTAACTGAAAACTAATCTTAAGCATCACATTTAGATACATTCATAAATAACTGCAAAATGCATTTTTACCACTTTTATTGTTCTCTCTGTTTTACGATTTATATACTCTAGCCATAAATATGGCCCTAGTTGCAGGTATGACATTAAAAGTCAACATAACTTCTAACCCAGTCCTAAAACAATATGAAATCCGCAATCACTGTAATTCCTTATATATTATTGCTGAACTGTTTGTTTATTTGAGATTGGGGAGTACTGGTGATGTATCCACTGCAGGTTGAATTTTACATTGAGGCTATTTAATTTGTAGTAAACTTTAAGTGGCCTTTCTGTCAATGTCCTGTGTGTATGCATATGTACAAGGAGTACATGCAGCATGTGAACTGGGGGACAGCTACGTCCGGTGTTTATCAGACAAAGGTAGAAACACATTCCTTTTCCCCTGCTCACCATTGAATCCACAAACTGGAAATGTGTTTTGTCAACCTTGTCAGTGTGACATGTTGTAGTTACATTGTCTCCAATCTGTGTGTTCTGTTCTGTTGCAGCCTAACTGCAAGGTCAGTCAGTATAACTGCAGGTCTGTTGTGGTCCTCATTGTCCACATGTGAAGAATAATTTTAATGGGGATTTTTTTTTTTATCACAGCCTTCCAGCATTTATGTACATTGGAGCAATAATTATTAGTGACTGTTATCTCTAGCATTTTGTCCCCTTTGGGCAGCATGATGGCTAATTGGTTAGGTTGATTGGTGTCTATTAAATTGCCCATAGTGTATGACTGTGCTCCAAACCCCTCCCCCCCCCTTCTTGGGTTGCTTAAAGTGCTTAAACGTTGGACCATGTTGTTGTTTTTTTTTCTTTCTCTTTTAATTTTCTCCTTTATTCAGGAATCACAACTATGAGCATCCAGTCTTTGATCAGACTAATTGATTTTATTTTGTTTTCCAGTCCTACAGTTCTTTTACCATAAATCATGGCAGGTAAGTTTGTCTTGAAGGTATTAGAAGAAACATAATTTTATGGTTTATCATATAAATGGTGAATGTAATATCTTAGTTATTAATGAATTTAATTTCACATTTAATTAAACTTTTTTGACAAATGTTTTTGTACGTTAATATGAGTGAGCACTGTTAGTGTAAATCCAAGCAGACAGTCCTGCAATTAACAGCAAAAATCAATTTTATTTCTCCATATCTACCAGAACTTTTCAGCCTTTAGCCCATTATTCATAACTGCTTGTCCAGTTAGCGACTGGAGACAGTCCCAGCACACACCAGTGTGACACAGGCGGGTTAGTCACCTCTTCATCTGAATGGCACGTCTGCGGAAACCATGCAAATACAGAGAAAGCAAATATGCCTGCTTGGTCTTGGCGCCATGTTTTTAGTCCTGTGTGCTCATTTTGAGATTTGCTGCGACGAAGACGGCAGTGCATCTAAATGTATGGTGTCTGAAAAAGACGGAAGGAAGTGACATAAGCAGCCATAACTGATTATGCCTTCGGTCCACAGCAGTAACAGGCTAACCCATGCATTAAAACATTCACTGCAGATATCTTATGGTTGTCATGTAATTGTATTTTAGTATCATTTTAGCTTTTAATATTTGTTTATCCATGAATTTAAATTTGGTGGTTATTTCCACTTGCATGGATTTTTAACTAGTCAAATTTGGAATAAGCATGACATTTTTTGGTAAACATGGATATAAATTGTACAATATGTATGTAACAAGCCTTGTGTGGTATTACAGCACAAAATAGTTTTTAGATATGAATTGCCAGTGTGGTGTTTCTTTTTTGTGTAACAGATACTCAGATCTTGTTCCATTTGCTAGCATGTCATTATAGGCTTGACTTAAAATGAGTGAAGTGGCTTCAAATAACTGGTATTAATGTCTGCATGCCAGCGTGTCCTATATTGGCCGTTGACTTCCCTTCTCTCTCTCTCCCCCCCACCACCCCACAAGAAAACTGCTGTCTTCCTGCATTAGAGGATGTGCGAGAATCGGTTATGCACTTTGCAGTGAGACAAATGGTAGTGTGTGCAGCGCATGTTTATATTGGATTAATCAGGCTGAGCTGTCAGTCGTGCTAATTTATGGACAATCCATAAAAAGTTACACTACCACTGTCAGTTAATCCTTAAATCAAAATGTGCCTGCAAATTTATAAGGAATTTAATTGCATATATTCATTTGCTGAATCCAGTCCATTAATGTTATAAAACCACATTTGCATGGAAAAAAATACCCTGTTCCTTGAATAATTCCTAATTACTGTCCATAAGGCTGATAACTAGCTTACCTTGTAGCACTGCAACAGTGTTTAATTTTGGGTTCACATGGAGTTAATATTTTTTTAAATGGAAAATACAATATGTGTAAAGTCGGTTTAAAGAACATTTTTAAAAAAGGCAGCAGAGACTTTTAAAGCTTTGCTGTAACAATTTTTTTTCGGAACATGATTTCAGTTGGAAGTTTAGGCTTTAGTGTGAAAAATGAATTTGTGTTCTCATAAAAAAGGAGTTACCAATTGTAATTATCAAAATAACGTGAACCACCATTAAGGTTTGCTAAACAGTGTAAAGATATTTTAGTATAGAGTGCTTTTGTTTATTGCTTTGATTACAGTCTGTTTTGTGTTTTAAGGAAACATTTATTTTGGTCTTAAATGTAATTCTGACCTTTTAGGGAGGGCATTCAGACTTGCGTCCCTAGAATATAATGCTCACCTTTCTTTTAATGTTCCAGTCAGCCAGTTAATTTGATTAATTTTTTGAACTGCTGGCCATGAACTCAAAGTAGTTAGGAGTCCTGAATGCCCTGCTCTGTGTCACTGTGACGTGCATCTACGAAGGCTGGTCGGAAAAACGTTGTAGGCAAGTTTAATGCTTTTCCTGAGCTCAGTTTTTGTTTCGGTATAAGAAGGGTGCCCTTTGATCTACTCTTTCAGAATATTTTAATATAATTTATAGTTCTAGTCTGAGCACAGTATTTAACCCTGTGCATGGGTCCATATTTATGTGTCTTTATGTGAGAAGCTTGCTTTTAAACAGTATAGCATATTACTTTCTGATTTTCTTGCAAGCCATGTGGTATTCTGCTTTGATTAGCAAAGTCTGTTTTCGTTCTTGTGGAAAGTGGCAGGGCTGCGTTCTTGCTCTGAGGGTTCTTAATCAGCTGCTCAGTGTCAGAATATGTAGCTGGCCTCGCTTGCCTGATCATATGACCAGCTGGGCTACAGCGAGAGCTGGTTCCTGTTATGGGGCTCCTCTGCTGTGACTCACCTGCTTTCATACTGCTGTGCTGCACCCTGTTTTGTGCAGCAGCAGATCAGTGGTATTTATAGTGTGCCGTATTGTGTTTAGCTGTCGCGAAAGTGAGCAGACTGGCTTCTGGAGTCTGAACAGCAGGCATATTAGCTATCAGTGAGTGCAGGGCAGAGAGGAGAGTTCAGGCAACTGAGGCAAGGCAGAGTAATAACTGTATCTCAATGCCACCTATGATTGTACTGCAAACTTCCCACAAATTCATCAGATCATACAATTTGCAACTATATTTGCACAACGAGAGTAAGAGAAGGTATGATGTGAATAAGATAAGAATCTGTCTTTATGGATGTTAAAGTACTTGCTTACACAAATTGTTTAATTATTCTAACACGAGAAGGTCTCCAAACGTCTCTAGGTTACTGGGTCAGGGCTTTGTCAAGAGTTGTTATGGGAGAAAAAAAATCACAAACCAAGAAACATATTTGAAAGTTTGGCCTACTTTCAGTGAATTGTATTTTTCGAGACTAATGTAACTTTTGACAACAGCATGATTTGAGCTATTGAGCGTAAAAAGATGCAGCTTTCACCCTCCCCCCATGATTATGCGATGGCTTCCCATACCCCATTAATGACAGATGAGTTTATATAGTTGAGATGGGATGAGAAAAAGTCAAGGTGTAGGCATCTTTCAGACTTTTTTGGTGGCATAGTATAAAGGTGGCATATACTTCAAATGATATCCATATAGAATGAAATTGAACACATTTGTCAGAACAATCTGTTGCATACTTAGAATGAACAAGGTGTGGTGTCTTTTTATATCATGCCACAACACTACAGCGTGGAATATTTTCAAGTCAGCAGACCCACATACAGAGTGCAAATAAACCTGTAGTAATGACTGTGTGAGTTATTTTAATAAAGGGGTTGACAGTTCTTTTAAAATGGAAGTTGCTGTCTTTTTTAACAGCCACTTCTGGTCTAATATTAGCACCGTATAAGTCATCCTATTCAGCACTATTAGGCTTTCTGACAATGAGCAGAAACTCCAGTGGCAAGACTGCTGTGAGAAGGCAATGTTGTATTCATATGCAAAGTTCATATGGATTTTTGGATCTGTAAAACAACACTGTTTCAGTATATTAATGTTCAGCATGAGTTAAGAATGACAAACTAGAAAATGGCAACCAAATTCCTCAGCTGGTACTCATTCATTGAACTTCATTAAAAAAGTTTAAAATAAAAGGAAAAATCCTTAACTTCCTAGGGTTGCTGTTAAAATTATTTTATGTACAGGGTGGGCCAAAAGTAGGTATATATTTTTTATTTTACAGTTATTTTTAAAAGTTGGTACAGTTTTTATTTTACAGTACTGATTGGGTCATGTTTAGTCTTTTGGGTCGAGAGCATCCAAAAAATCAGGTCCAAATATTTTCTGGAGTTGCCCTTTCATATGTAGCACACAACTGGAGATTGTCCATGTCAGACGTGTTCACACCCTACTAGAGATACTCTGGTTGGTTTAGATGAGGTGTGGTGCTTCGGTAGAGCATGCAGGAGGCAGGACAAGACCTAAAAAGTACAAAGTGTTTTGTTTACAGCACTTTGGCCCTTACTGACAGATGTTCCTGACTCTCGTCATTTCTCCAGTTAGCCATGTCCATTGGGGTGTTTGTCTAAATGACCCTTCTTCACTATCCCCCCTCTGTGGTTTGTAGTATTCCATTTTCGCACCAGTTGCATATTATAAGCATCATCAACATGCCACTTGCTCAAAGTGAATTCTCCAGACATTTTCCTGCGCCATTCACACATCAATCAGAAATTACCTGGACTAGCAAGCAGGGCAAAGTCCTTTTAATGTCCGGTACGACTAATTCAGGCCTTTGCATTCACACATACTGCCCCTCTGGATAATCTAGGGTGGCAGTCCATGTCTGAAAGGGCTTTTGCTGGCTTGTGGCCTGTGCTTCCTGCGGTAGACTCTTGACATTTTACTGAAAGTGGATACATAGATAATGAGTAAAAACAACTCTCTTTTTTTTTATTATTATTAAATCTGCAGTGACAAATTGGCCTAGCCTCTATGATGGATATATTTCATGCTCTTCGGGAAAGTGTTTTTAACGTTTCATGTTCGACAACAGCACAACTGCTGTTGTGGTCAAATCCTGAGATTTCTGTGTATTACACGAGACGGCTCAAAAATGATTTTGTGAAAACAGTATTATAACAAGTTCATTAGAGACACCTGAACTTATGTTCGTATACGTATTAAATGACAAAAACGTTATTCTTCCTTAGCTAGTCTATTTTATCCAACTTGCAAGACTGTCTAAAATATACACCATAAATGCACAAACCTTGGCTGAATAGCTAAGACAGGTCACGCGGTAAATGTATTGCTAACTGAAAAATAAATTAATATGTTATTGATATTACAGCCCGCCATCGCCTTTTCTTGACTATCTGAATAGGAATCATTTCATGTTTTTTTGTGATCCAAGGTTTATAGTTGAAACAATTTTGTGGGAATGATTTTTACTGGAAAAATTGAGATGTAAATCATTCTGGTACCAAACTTTCACAGGTTGTAATGTATTTGAAGCAGTATTAGTATCCATGGTTATGAGCGTGTCAGTTTAACAGTTCATTGTAAATAGCATTGATGCATCCTGAAGAACAAAATTTTAACAATATGTTAAATTGATTGGGCTGCAATAATTTATATCAGTCAATATTACATGATGATTGAAAGGATAAGGTGGCTTGGAATGATTTAATCACTAAAAATAAATCATCGATGTTAAAACCTAAGATTGTAGGCTAGTAAAAGGAAAAATACGGTCTTACTTGACCTTTGCTATTTAGTTATTTATAAAAGAATCCAACAGTGTACCAAGGGATTTTTATGGCCCAGTTTTGAAAGCCAAAGCTGTTACATAGGTGTCCATTGTGCCGAATGAGCTTTGGTTTCCTTAAGTTATATTCCTTCTGTATATTAGAACAGAGGCCTTCTTTTTTAAGGACAGATACAATATCATATGTGTTTCACAGAAGCATACCATAGTGCTTTTGTTTTTAAAAGCAGACTTCTTTTTTTCTTTTGCTGAAGAGGTCTTTTTATGGGGTGCTTGATGGGGCAGCCAAAGCCAAGGCAGCGCCTACACTTATTTTAACAGCCAGGAAAGTTGTAATTTTACACAGGATTTGTAAGTTGTTGTTTTGCTAAGACCCTTTTTTAGAAGCCAAAAGCACTGCTGCAGGCCACTGTTACTCTTTTCAGTGGTCAAACAACTTTTTTTTTTTTTATTAAAACACTGATATAAGCTTCCTTGAGTTCTACATCATTACTGCTGATGAAACAAGCCTGTGGTCCTGCATTAATGATGCAGATTTGCAGTTTTGTTTCGGTGGCTGGCTTTCAGTTGTTAATTGGCTTAATTTATTATGCTCATTTGGGGACACATCAACATGGAAAAATGCACAATTCTCTGTAAAAAAAAAAAAATTTTGTTAAACGAAAGCTGACACTGCTCAGAAGTTGCCTTATTTTATTAGTTATTTAAGGAATGTGAGTTTTTAACTGCAGAGAGGGTCGTGTTGGACATTAGTCACTGGGGGGATGCACTGCTATCGCTTTGCACCTTGCAGTGCTTCCATGTAATATTTTACGTTTAAGCATTATCCAGTTTTATATTTGTTGGAAAAAAAATCTGTATTTTGTTGAAGGCTGCCTGATAAACTACATTGCAGATTGATGGCTTGTGCATATTTAGATTATGTGGGTGTACCTAAATGATGGCATGAAATGGTGTAGATGGGAAGGACAGTGTCCTCACTGTCTTACCCCTCAAATGAAACTAGGGCTGCACAATATTGGACAGAATACACATTGTGATATGTGAAATTTTTGCAATAAATATTGTCATATTTCTAAAACAACAAAAAAAAAATGCTGAAAATTAGTTGGTGGTGCTGCGGCTTGTGCCAACAGACACAATGCAGTTTGCTCAATATCATCTCTGTGGAATCCAAAATATTTTTGTACAGCTGAGGACTAATGTCTTTCAGTGACCAGTTGTTCGCTTTTCTCCTCCTGGCTCATTTTTTGTAAAATTTCTCACAAATGCGGCACACTGTCCAAGAGTGAGTTCAACAGCAAGGACGAGAATGATTGTGATTGGCTCAGAGAGCACACGCAGAGTTCATGGAAAACATACACTAGATGGTCTTGAAAAGGAACATCATTACAATTGCAATGCTTGCTAAGTTTTATTTCGTTTGACAGAGTAAAAATGATTTAGTGAAACTTGAACTCAACCAAGCTGAGTATCACTGTTATTGTAATGTTGACGGTTGCATGTACATAACATTAACATCACACGTTATGCAGGCCTAACAAACCTGCAAACCCCTGAAGAATTTTGTTTTCTAGATATAGGTTAGTCATGCTAGTGTCTGCTTGATTAGATCAGGAACAAATATGGTGCAGCTAAAGAAAGATCTGAGTGATATTTCTCACACAGTGTATGTGGACCAATAATTTTTGAGACAGAATATCTTTGGTCACCCACAGATGTCCCTTCTCAGCATAACCGTGCTTTCAGAACTACTAGTCAGACAGATGTTGAGTTTCTTTCAGCTGAGTCAGATGAGCATCTGTTGAATGAGCGAAATGCGCCTTTCATTGTGCCTGTGTAGAACTGGCCAGCACTGAGGACAAATGTGTTCATTAAAAATCGTAGCAATTTAATGATATTTGGGAGACAGGCTTTAAAAAAATGTGCATGGAAAGGTAAATCTGCATCTGCACAATAGTTTCTTTGCCTCATCTGATTTATCACCGGAAGTGTTTGCATGCATGCTAGGTGAAAGCTAGTCAGTAATATTTCAGCTGTCTATTGTTTATGCGTGTTGTAACACTGATCCCTGATTTACCCCCTGCAGTGAGGAGAAGAGTGAGGAGCACGACCAGCAGGCCTCAAAGGACAAGACATTCAAGTTGAAGAAGGTGAAGCGGGATCGGCGGGATGAAGAGCAGGAGGAGCCCACAGTGTCCAGCCAGCCTCCTGCACCAGGGGAGCAGCAACAGGACCAGAAGCCGGCAGCGGAGTCCGGGAAGGCGGCATCTCCCCATGCCGAGGAGGCCAACCCCGAAGCCTCAGGCTCTCCTAAGCAACGGCGTTCGATAATCCGTGACCGTGGGCCGCTGTACGATGACCCCTCGCTGCCGCTGGGCTGGACACGGAGGCTGAAGCAGAGAAAATCCGGTCGCTCGGCTGGGAAGTACGACGTCTACCTGATAAAGTAAGTGGCACCCAGCTACATGAAGCCCAGCACGCCTCTTAGGTGGGCTTCCTTGCCCACAGCCTTTTGCTTTATAGAAGGTGATCTTGCTTTATCCTGCTTTTCTTCCTATCTAGTCACGACAACTTGCTGAGCTGTTGCATTTTAGAGAAGTTTGGGTAAAACTTGTTGGTTAGCTCCCAACTTTTATACCATAACTATGCAAATTTGTCATTATGAAAATTTTTTAAAGCATTGGCCCTTTTACACAAAATTGTGAAGCGTGTTTGCAAAAAGTATTACATTTTGACTTCAGGCTGTGAGACAGACAAAGTTCTAAATGAGTAAAGCGAATTTAGTTTTAAAGTGAGAATCATAAGTTGCTGTGTGTCATATTTTCCAGTGATTCTGTCACTCATCTCAGAACTAATTCTCCCCCTAGCGGGTAAGATAAATGTAGTGAACGTAAATGTTTTTTCCCCCAAGTGGTGCAACTTCACATACTTCAGACACATTCTTGGAATTTCCAGCCCTTCGTTCAGCTGCACCATTTAATTAACTGAAGAGGGAGTTTTTGATGAATGGTTTCCATTGACATTCTTTCCTTTCAAAATCTGTAGGAAGTTGGAGAGGTGTATGAGAAAACACAGGGCTCTCCAGATGCTAGCAGAGGTGTGCTGAAATGCAGTGTGTTTCTTATGAGCTGTCCCTGTCCCAAACAGAAGTTTCTGAAGTTAGTCTAGGAGCAGATGGGACCTGAGAATCCATAGAAGGGGACAGGGGGTTTGCTGCACTATGGTAGTCTGGCTCATACTGTGACGTATGCATCAGCCAAGCTCTCCCCTGAGGGCACACGCGAAGGTGTAATTACAGAATGATGTTGGGTCTGACATTGAAGTGTATCGTGTGGTATTGGTGCATTTTTGGTTTGTGCTTTAATCCTGGAGCTGTCTCCTTATCTGCGTTCCCGGTGTGTCCGTCCTTTTCCGAGACCCTTAGTAAGTGGGGGATTTGTCTGGCTTTGTGAGTCAGGACTGCTGTGTGAGATCTTCGTGTCTGCACGTGTCGAGTTTATTCATGCGAAAGCCCACCTAATGGCAGAATGAGACGCAGTTCTTTCTCATCCTCTTTAGTGGAGGTTTAGGCTGACGAGTACCAGCAGGACCGTAAGCCACTACGAGATCCTTTCAGGCGCTACTCTCAGGGCCGTCTCATCTGTAGAATTTCAATGCAGAGTTTTGTATAATGCAGCCTAAGAAGCTTCAGCTTATTGGCAGGAGCTGCTCCCTGCCTGAGGTCAGCCGTCTGAAACGTGTGCAGGCTGTTTCAGGCAGCCGCCATCGCTGGTCCACTACCTATCGGCCGTCGATCGAGCATTTCCGTGGTGAACCTTGGCTGGCCAGCAGCTCTCCTGCTCCTTTATGACTCAGGCTTGGGTGGCGAAGCACCCGGCGGCGGAGGTGCGCTGGCGAAAGCAGGAGTGTGATTCCGGGAAGTGCCGTGTCAGAGCCATGTGTTCTGTCATCGGCGAGCCGCGCAGGCCTGACAGCTTCCCTGTCAGACACATCCCGCCGTGGCTCATCCACAGAACGTCTGTGTTAGGCACCTCCTCTGCCCCCCTGACTGCTATGCGCTCACATTGTACAAATAAGGGCCAGCGCAGCTACTGGCGCGAAGCCGCTGCTCTTAGCAGGCCCTGCCGCCTGCACACAATTGCTTTAGCTCTCAAGTGAGGGCTGACTCCAGCTCAGTGTGAGCCGGCCTCTTTTCACAGGGCTTATCTGTGACCCGTTGTGATCTGAGTGATCATACTTTGGCTTCTTGATTACGGTTTTTGCACAGACAACACATGCTCTGTTGTTCTGCTGGAGCCTTTTAGGCAGATTTAGCTCCTTGGAGTGAGAAAAAAAAGAACAGAAAAATCAGAATGTTTCAAATATGGTGCCAGCACTGTTTGGTCTGTTTACACTCTTTCTAAAGGAACAAATGCATTTACAGTTTTATTCAGCAGAAGCTCCAAAATTAAGTGCATCACGCAGCGAGGATTACATGGCAGTGCTTCTGATGTGATGTGCAAAAATATTAATCCACAATATCAACATGGAGTTTTGCTGATTTTTGGCTACCTGATTGCTCTTGGAATCAAGGTTGTAAAGTTTGGTATACAAATTATCCCAGGACCTTTTATCACCCCTTAAGAGTAAATTGGAAGTAGAGCTGTATGGTATCACATCGCTATATAGTTGTAATTATACACATAGCACATGTGCAATAATCACCACGGCTTTAGATGACTGGCGTTTTGTGGCACCCAGAAGTTGGTAATCTGTATAAATTTTGTGCATTCCTATGTTTTTTAAATTTGGTTAGTGGAGCATACTACTAATCTGATTACCAAATTAAGTAAACAAACGTCCATATAGTTTCGAAAAACTGGCATCTGGAAAAATGTTTACGCCCGTCATTTTGAGCCCTGGGTGAGTTTCCCGAAGCCTGCTTAGCGCTACATCGTTCGTAAGTTTTATCTTTTAACATAGAACTTACAAACAACGTATCGCTAATAAGGTTTCAGGAAACCCACCAATAGTGATTAATGCATAATCCATATAATCTCAATGTAATATCGTGCAGCCCTAATAGTTAGTGATCTTTTTATTTGCATTTTAATTGCAATACTATGAAATTTGTACTATGTGCAACTTAAATTGGGCTATATAGTCCGTTCTCATTTTCCCCATGTCTACATCAGTCTGGTGACTCACTCTGCATACTCAGTTGCCTGCATACTCACTGTACTCAGCATTTCCAAGAAGTGCCTTCATGCAAGCCGAAAGGGCCATGGCAGAGTGACATGCCACTTTGCACAAAAGACAGCGATTAAGCAGCATGACTTTAAGGCTTTAATAAAGCTGCCTGTTTATTCAGGCTGTCTCGCACAAAGGCACTGCTGGCAGAGCTAAGCTGAGGGTAAGACCATGAGTAAACTAGCATAGCCTGTGGGTTACCCTTTTGTCAACGTTCAGCCCTCTTTTAGAAAACTGAGTCTCACTAGGCTTCTTACTACAGAAAGCATGGCTGTTTAATCACAGTGTGAGCATGTAACTGATCAGAGTAAAACAGAGAAGTGCTGTTTTGGTATTTTCTGGTCATCTAACAATCATTTAACATTATGAGGTACTTCAAACACACGAATCTCTAGCAAAGACTAACAAAAAACAAACAAAGGAATGTGGATAAATAATCGACTGAAGTGATATATCAAATTATTTGTGTAAATAAAATGGTTGTTACGGAGGCGGAATCTTGGCCGCTGAGGAAACAGCCGCCGGTCAAAGCAGCGTGTGCTTGAATAAGGATCTGAAACCCCAACAGCCCCTTTCAGTGGGCTCCAAGCGTCAAAGATGACAGCGCCGCCCACCTCGTGGTGCCTGCTTCACCCGCAGGGTTTCACTCCGAGCAGGTGCCCCCTGGAGACCGCGCAGCCCAAGCCCGGCATGGGGCATCTGCCGGCTGACTCAGCCTTAAAAGCATGTGAGGCGCTCACTGCCGGGGCCCACCAGCTGCCTGCATTTCATTTTAGAGGGCTTCCAGTGCAAGTTAAGTCATGTTGCTCATGACTGTGTTATCAGCTGAAAACATGGGCACATGTTATTGCAGTGGGTTTGGCGTGGATTTAAAGTTTTTATTGTCACGTGTTCCAAGAAACACAGTGAAATTCTTGTGCACAGGACAAAAAAACCAGTGCAATACAGGACAAACAGTAGTGCAATAAGTTGCCTGAGCAACTTTATCTGGGTTGCACTGCAGAATTTTAAGCAAATGTTATCAGTGTCATTTTGGTTTTGCTTGATAGTTTGATATGATTCAATGGAAAATTGCTGTAGCTAGGTGTATATGGGGGAAAACTGTTTAGATAGGAGGACTTTTTAGGTGGTTTGCTCACTTTGAGGAGATGTTCATCTAAAACCTTTGATCTCGGTGGTCACACTTCCAGATTAAAATTATGCATTGTAACTACAAAAAGATCAACATAAAATTGATGGGTAGAAGTGGAAAGGTTATAATCCAAATTAGCATCTGTGGACGTATTTCATATATTAAATAATAAAAGAGATCTCTCTTTTTTTTTGTTTATATTTAAAGCTTGACACCAGACCTGAGAAAGATGGCCTGTGAGTATTGGAGAAATACACTGCAATATGCATAAAATCACTGAACATCTGTCACAAACGTGTAAATTCACAGGATGATTCTGGTGCTCATCCAGCTGGATTGGAATTAATTACTTAAAGCACTGTGAAGGTGTGACTGATGCATACGTTTATAGGAGGTGTATTCTCATCAGCCATTTATTTAGCTCACTGCCAGCATTTCGTTTCCATACTGAAAACATTTCAAAGACACAGCAGTGAAAATACTGGTAGAACAGCAAAATACACCGGACCTGTGTAGCAGATTGACAAGGTTCTGGCACATTTCGGGCCCCTGCCTTCAGCTGAGCATACAAACGGCAGCGTACAAATCATCAGTCAGAGACCAAGAAAGGACCCATTTAATATTTGGAGGAAATTTATGCTGCACTGTTAAAAAGGTAATAATTTCTAATTCAGCTTGCTCTGAGTTTCATGGAGGATGTGTGGAGCTTGTCTGTGGGAGTGGATATACATTCAGCTGAAGAGCTGCTGTCTGTCGCTTTTCTGGGATGCGCCGGCATGCAGTACCACTGGGGGACCAGTGTCTTTATCACAGCTTAGCTTTTCTTGTAGGCTTTGCCAAGTGTGATCCACACTAGCGCTTAGGATGAAGTCACGCGCCGGTCAGCCATGCAGCCCTGACGGCTCCATGCTGACAGGGATGGGATCCTCAGTGAGCAGGGCAGGTGGACCATGCCATGTTTACAATGCAATATCTAAAAGATATCCTAACACAGCGATTCAAAGGCAGCCACATTAAATCAGTAGGAGTTCTACGGCATGCAAAGGTTTGGCTGTTTTGTGAATTATTTCAGTTTGGAAGAGATTCCACACAGCTGATTAATTCCTTTTTATTATGATATGGCACACACTATATGCATATAAATTATATGCATATAAATGAGACCATCACCACTGTGGAATACTGACACCTTTTGACATGAAGATGGCTATATCATGTGATTATCTAATGAGATTCATGTCTCTTTATCTTAATGAATAGCCTAAATATAAGGCTGCTTACTGATGAGTATCAGTTAACTGATTTCACGTTCATGTAAAAACCAAAATTGATGTAATCTTCTTATCCACGATCTGCCAGAGTCTCAGCATCTGTTGCACACTCTAATAGCTTTATGTGTTTAAATAATTCAGAAATCTTGGGACATAATTCGCATAAAATTTTTGTCATCACGGTCAACCCAAGCTTTGTATTAATAGACCTTGCATAACAGCATATCACTGGTTTGTGTATAGTAATGGTTTGCGTTTCATTTTAAACATGGATTTGATTGAAAGCAAGTCGCACACCTCACAATCTGAACATGCATGAAGCTCATTAGCAAACTGTCTTTTTTTAAAGCTGAATGTGCCCCAGTGGCAACATAGAGAGGATAGTAAGAGTCAGGAACTGCGGAGCATTGCAGTGTCTTATACCGGGGAAGCTCTTATGTGGCCAGAGCTCTCCTGGGGTCAAGTCCACCCCAGTCTGCAACATGCTGACAAACGATCAAACTGTCAAGGTCCAGAGAAACATCTGCGTGCCTTGCCCTCATGGACCCTACATCACTTTTATTAACAGTCTCTTGCACTATTAATGATTTCATGCCTAGCGGCATATGTGGTGGGAAGCATTGGAAAGGGGGGCTAGGGGAGGGATTGATTTTCTAAGATGCGCTTTGATCCTGTATAATCTGACATTGTGACGTGCGTGGTGGAGCATTCCCAGTGGGTTAATTGGGCCAACTGATTGATGCAGGCAGGACAATATGGGGCAGTGTGACACCCACAGCCGTGTGCCCCATATCGCAGGCTATTCTTGGGTTACAGGGTGCTTCTCTGCAGGCCTCCCTCTGAAGGCCCACCCCCTAGGAAAAGAATCAGTGACTGGTGGCGAAGGGCCACAGAAACTGACTTGCTGGTGCACAACACCTGTCAGAATTACTCGGGGGTGAGTTTCCGGAAGCCTCCTTAACGCTATGTTGTTCGTAAGTCCTATCTTTTTACATAGAACTTACGAATGACATACTGTTAAGATGGCTTCGGGAAACTCACCCCAGAGCACTTACCCTCACTGCTACATGTTACTAGGATATGTATTAATAAATGAGAAGAGGTCTCTTTTTTATTTTAGAGCAAATTTTAAACAAGGTGTATGATTAACAGGCAGATTGAAAGATTAACAATGTTGTTTTTATGAATAATAATAAAAATCAAATTTATTTTTCAGCCCAGATGGGAAAGCCTTCCGTTCCAAAGTGGAGCTGATAGCGTACTTCCAAAAGGTAGGAGATACCACCACCGACCCCAATGACTTTGACTTCACGGTTACGGGCCGTGGGAGTCCTTCGCGGCGTGAGAAGAAGCCCCCGAAGAAGCCCAAGGTCGTGAAAGCTTCTGGACGGGGGAGAGGGCGCCCGAAAGGCAGCGGCAAGGTGCGGCAGGCTACAGAGGGTGTGGCCATGAAGCGAGTGGTGGAGAAAAGCCCTGGCAAACTGCTGGTCAAGATGCCATTCGTCTCGTCGAAGACAGAGGTGGGTGGGCCCTCGGGACAGGCTACAGGCACCAAAACGCGGCCTGGCCGCAAAAGAAAGATGGAGCAGGAACCGCAAACTGCTCCGAAAAAGAGGGGCCGCAAGCCAGCCATGACCCCTGTCGCCGGCGGGATGGTCTCCAGCACTCCCTACACGACTTCCATCACGCTGGCCACCGAGGCCAAGAAGAAGGCCCCTAAGGAGTCTTCCGCAAAGCCGGTGCAGGAAACGGCACTTCCCATCAAGAAGCGCAAGACGCGAGAGACTGTGGAGGAGTTGGAGGCGCCCGTCACAGCGACACCGGTCGCTGCTGCCACAGAGACTAGGGTGGAGCCGGGGGCGGGGCAAGGGCTGGGGCAGGGGGCGGGGACAGGTGCCATGGCCGGGGTGGACGTGCTGGAAAAGGGACCGAAGTTGCCAAAAAGCCCGGGAAGGAAGCACAAGGAGGCGCCGGCGTCCCCGGGAAGCGGGGGCAGCAGTGGCAGCAGCAGCCCCTCCAAGACCCAGAAGAAGGAGCGAGCACAGCAGCACAAACACCATCACCACCACCATCACCACCATCCGCACTCGCCCCCGCCTCCGCCTCTGCCGCCCTCACAGCCGGCCCCATACCCAGCGCACGCACACCAACACTCCCACGGCCGAGCCACACAGGGGGGGGCTCCGGCTTTCCAAGACAACGAGCCCCAGGACTTGAGCACCCCGAGGTCCTGCCACGAAGACAAGCAGCAGCTCCTGGCCCACAAGGAGGTTGCCAGAGCCGACAGCTGTCCCAGCAGGGATACAGTGACCAAGACTCAAGCGGCAGCAGCAGTGGCCAGCGACCTGAAAGGCAAGCACCGGGTGGGCGAGGGGGTGGAGGGAAGGGAAATGAAGGACATCGTGCCCACATCAGCTGTGCCCAGGCCCAGCCGGGAGGAGACGGTAGAGTCCAGGACGCCAGTCAGCGAGAGAGTGAGCTGACTGACTTAACCAAGAGGGCAGAAACATGCGAAGGGTGGGAGGTGTTGGCAGTGAGAGCAGCAATTTTTTGAAAAAAGAGGAAAAAAAAGAAAAAAAAAAGGAAAAAAGTGTGTGTGCGTGTGTGTATATATATATATATATGTATAAACATATGTATATGTGTATATTTATGTATATATATATGTATATACATACATATACATGTATATATATGATAAAACAAAGGCAGCTGTTGTCTTGTTCTTTCTGTGGGTTGGGCTGTTTAACCAACAATGATAACGACAAAAGAAAAAACAGATTGCTTCCGGATAAATTTGCAAGTCTATTTTCAGCTTTAGTATTATTATTATTATTATTATTATTATTATTATTTTATATACCATAGGTTTTTTTTTTTTTATCCCATCAGACAACCCTTCTTATTGTTACTCCTTCAAAGCTTCAGGGATGTGGAGGATCTGTGAGGCTATATGCTTCTTTGGACCCCCAACCCCCCCCCCCGGATGATGAAATGCCACTCAAAGTCTTTGTCATTTCAGCACATAACAAAATGTAAAGTGTTTTTTTTCCCTCACTTCAGAGTACAAATTATTTTCACAATGTTTTATACACATTTCATATAACTAGCATAAATAAGGGAAGTCTATTATGTGCTGCATCAATCTTATGAAAACCTTAGCAACATCTTCAGTAAATGCTGTCACTCTCCTATGCTATTCTATAGCAGTGTTTCCCAACCCGGCCCTAATGGACCCCCATCCCAGCTCACTGTGAGCAAAAGCATGGACTTTCTTAGGGGCTCTCGAAAGACTGGGTTGGAAAGCACTGTTCTACAGTATGCTACTGGGGGAGAGAGAGGCGACATGCACAGAAAACCTTGGCTTTCTGCTAGAAGCAAATTACAAACTTGCCTGGTTACCAAACTTTACAACCCAGTGTTTGAACTGCATTAGAAATGACCCTGTTTAATTTCCCCCAAGTTAACCTCCGGAATATTTTTTCCGTTTTAGGTCTCCCTCTCCCTTACATTGTAATTTTATACGCCATAGCACGAGGACTGTGGCTTGTTATGATGTTCTCGCTAGAGCAGTAGTATGAAGTTTTTCAGCTTGATTTGGGTCCCACAGTCTGCGTGATGTGACGTGCCTTGTGATGTTCCATCTCCACTGAAGCTTTGAATAGAGATTTCATTTTCTTATTATTATTGTTTTGTTTTTTTTTGCCACAGTCCAATAAGAACTTCCTGTCAGCTGGTGAAGGGGAATGATGTCTGTACCCTTTCAGACTAAAAGTCTTTTAAGGAGCTTCCGTTTTGGGCTTTTAAATTCTTGCTCCAGTGCTAACTGTACAATTACCGCACACACTTAATCAAGATACCTTTACTGAAGCCGTCATGGGGCTGCTGATCAGCTCTCCGTTTGATAAGGTATGACTGTTATAGTGGAAGCCCATGCAGGTTGTACCTCTGCATTTTTTGGGATGAGCTCCAGGTAATCTCAGTCCTTATTTAGGGAAGCATATATTGAAAACCAATGTATGAATCTCCTGTTTAAAAATGAAAGTGAGTGAAGTTAGCATTGTATCGTAGTATTTCAAATATTTAATAGGCTGACATTCTTTTCTACGTGTATAAATAAAACTTCAGTGTGTTGTCACCTCCAACATTATGTGCCCCCTGACGGTTTCTCTCTGTCACTAGTTGATACATGAAGGGCAGTTTGCACTGAGACACGCAGGGGGCAGAGGAGACGTCACAAGCACAACATTAACTCAGAGCCGCTACTCCAGCTACCCTGGTGCCTAGGCTCAGCCGTTCCATGTACTTAGTGTGCAGGATGCGGCATCACCTCCGACTCGGTCCTCAGTGCCCTTGTTTGCCAATATTACTCCATCCAATACTTTTTTTTTTTGCAACAGAATTATGTTAGAAAAAAATCATGTTTGCGTCAAACTAAAGGCTACCAAAGAATCTTTTTTTTTTTTTTTTTTTTTTTTTTTTTAATCTCTTGTTTTATGTTTTTTGCCCATACTATCAGTGCCCTTCATGTTTGAATAAGGAAATTATTTGGATAAGTGTGATTATTCAAATAAAATTATTTAATAGTAATATGTTTTAAATGCCCATAATAAGTGTCATCTTGTTGTTTTAAGGTTGCTGGCAATGTACTTAACGTAAAAATCAATTGTAATTGGTATATGTACCATAATTACATACGTCTGTAATAATGAACAGCTGGGATATTTAAATTCTGCATTATTCCAAAGACATCATTTTAAGTACCTGAATCCACTCGAGGAAGTTCTTGTGTGTCATATGTATTTATGAAATGATTTACAAAATGTTTTAAAAAAAAAAAAAAAAAAAACTGTTACCTTCGTTGTAAGTGGTGAAGCACCTTTTGTTAAATGAATCGCGTTATCATACAAAATATGACAAGGAAGAATGATAGTACCTGAAATCTTTTAGGCCCTTTCCTGTTTTCAGCAGACAAGCTGTTGATTCACCAAACGCAATGATTTATGTTTCATGTCCGGAGGTTGAGACCTGTACAATATTTCAGTACTCTCTGTTTGCATGCTCTCGCATTCTGATTATTTCTCCGTTTCATTGTGAAGTTGGCTATTAGGAAATAAATAGGTTTAGTTTTGAGTAGTAATCCCAAACTGTGGGTTTAAAAGCAAAATATGTAGCACAAAATGGTTATGCATGCTACAATTTTGGAATTGCTTTGTTGATGCCACAGTCCATTCCGAGACAATGAGTATATGTAATTCCTTACCGGAATAGGGATCATTGTGCAGCATTGTGCAGTTGACATATTATAAACCAAAAGCAGCTTTTGGTTTCACAGCCGTGATGTGTCCTGCATCCCATATGCATTCAGATAGGACAATACATATTCAAGTGGTAGGTTTCGGAGCATAGTTTAGGTTTACATGCACATGTACATGCACAGACGACTGTACAGTGACTTCCATCTGCAAGACACTAACCTAGTGTGTGTATGTGTGTGTGCACATGTGAGACAGATGGTCAGATTGAGCTTCAGGCCCATTTACACTCCCAAAGATCTGGAAGAGACCTAAAAATGAAAAGAGAGTTCAGCAGACACTAAACTTCCAAGTCGTGCAAGGCATGTAATGAAAGTACGGATTTGGCCTTCTCATTGTTCTCTGTCTACCTTCTGTCTTGGTCTGTCTTGATCTGAAAACCTACCCTTTCTCTGGCTGCAGCTTAAAGTGCGAGGGCTCATTTTGGAGAGTCAGTGAACAGCAAGGGGCAGGACTTCTGGTTCATTGGAGTGTTCATCATTCTCTTCTTATGATTGCACTCTAGAAGATTGTACATGTATTTTTGTGTAGCTGTGGAACAGTGACTTCCTGGGAGTTATATATTTTGTCTTGATGGTTTTTATATAAAAAAACAGCAATGTGTAAATACTTATATAAATCAGAAGAAGGGACGGAGTAACAGGAAAAGACAGGTAAGCTACTTAGAGCTAAGATAAAGGCATCCTGTGTCATGGTTATTAAACCGATTTAAACAGCTTGTCTCCAGATTTAGAAATGGCAGGATTTATTGCCTTGTCTCAATTCTTTGGTTGAACAAATATCTAATTGAATTTAATAATTGTAGGGTCATATTGCAAGCACAACTGTTTCAGATCAATGTCTGATACTAATATTGTCCTGGGGGCCCACAACTGAAACCTTGGGTTTGGGATTATGGAGTTTATGGATTATTTCAGTAGATCCAGTAAAAAATAACCAAAAAAAATAGTAGAGCAGTTATAAAGCAAGTCTGGTTTTAAAATAGATGAAAAGTGCTGAAGAACTATTTGTGGATTTATCAATCAATCTGTTGTTTAGAAAAATCAATATGCATTCAATGGAGAACCTGCCTAGTTGCTTCACCTTGCCTTCATTTGGCCTGTTCTGTTTTGGGACGTAGATAACAATAGGTTACATTTTGGTTTAGACTAGTCTCAGGCTGTTCCATGACAATACAATCCAGGCAGCAAGTTTCCCAGGCTATTTCTAAAGTGACTACAGAATATCAAATGATATTTTATTACTGTGGGATATTAAAGTGTGAGATATTGATGTCTGCCACATTTTTAATATAGACTTCTAAGTGCATTTAGTTGCTTGACATAATTGGTTGTATAATGCTAATTCTGTATTGATGAATTACAGTAAAAAGACATTTGTGTTGTGGACCGGTAGGAAGAAGTAGGCTGAGAGAAGAAAGGATAGTCAGCGTCAGATCCACAGTCGTCCATTCTTCACTGATGTTTATTCATATCCAAGTCTTCATAAGAAATTAATCAGATAATGCCCCCTTTATAATGGAAGATTCCATAGCACCTGGAAAGCTGCGTCGTAATTGTGCTGTGGCAGTCCTCCCACGCTTACAATCAGCTTCCAATGAGCATGAACTGTCGTCTAAATAACTGCATGCTGGATCTCGTGCCGGGTGATGAGGCAAACAATACCACAACCGCTTTCTGTATTATAATCCACTAATGCTGGTGTAACATAAACATTTTTCCCCAAAATTCATTGTGCCTTATGCCTGTCTCTGTGGGCTAAAAATGGCAGGAGAGTTAGGACACGAGCGCGGACCCACACATTGGTGCATGATGTAGAGTCCTGTGAGGTGAAAGGCCTGTACACACACTCGGAGGACTAAGTCAGCCACAATGTGACCAAACCTCCAGAGAGACAGCGAGGTGATGCCAGATATAGCATGTCAGAGAGTGCTGCTGTTTTAAATGCCCCCGTCTGTTTTTGGTAGACGTAAAAGAAAAACAAAAAGACAACGTGCTGGATATCACACAAAGACAGGACAGACTATACATTGCAGTATCTTATCAGAGGAAGTAAGTCCAGTGTGCTCTGAAGACTCCACAATCTGCGTAAGAAAATAACAGGCTCAGATATGTTAATACGCAGATGCATCACCTGAGATATAGGGTAAATCCACCACAATCACAATGGAAGACATTGATTAAAAGATTAAAGCTGCTATTAGACAGCTTGTATACACTAGAAATAGAGAAATACTGTGTTTTAAGGCTCTACACACCTTTTTTTTTATAAAAAAAAAGTAGAGATTCACACTTGCATGGCGACTGTACACAGCTCTATTTATTAGGAAAGTTTTGAAGGCTTAATTTCAGCAATGTTTATCACTGTCACAGACCAGTATCTTAGACTAGTTATCTAGTGGCATCCTCTTTTCATCCTATTTTCTTGTTCTGGTATCTGTCTTAGTTTAAGAAAGGACATAACACTGACAATCAAACAAGTAAGTAGTTGAGATCTTTCAGTGTAATCCAGAACTTATTTGAACTCCTCATTAACGTATCCTCACAGCAACGACACAGATCCCTTAACGTAACGGGACAAAGCAGAGAGCTGAACTGAGCAGTGTGAGCGTGTCCTGCTCTCCTCCCCTCGCCTCCCTTCTCCCCCGACCGTGGCAGTCTCAGGTCGGGGCTCATAGGAAAAGAGCAATCTTGCTCGAAAAGGGCTACGTAACATTTTCAAATCTGAAGGGGAAAAAAAAAAAAAAAAAAAGCAGCACCTGGAAAAGCGAGGCGCCAGTGTCTGTGAGCGTGGCACTGCCACACTGTGTCCCCCTCCTGCGTGTGGCTCACTGAGCATGTGCTGTCTGCGTCTCTCACTGGTTTCCCCGGTGACTCCAAACGTACCATTTTGCAGAGCATCATTTCGAGCACTCGGTTACCCGGGGGCGCACTCCCCAGGGGACTGCGCCCCTGATCTGGACTTTGTGAAGTGGGGGCCTGAGGAGGAGAAGCTGGGAAGGACGCTGACACGACGAGCTGGAGCGATACAAGGGCAAAACTAACCCATCCAAGTAGGGCAACCATGGCCTGTAGTGGACAATGCTACACAGAAGGTGGAACCAATATTAACAAATTAATGAGTTAAACAAACAAACTGAAACCTCCAGGCATGAATGTTGATGCCATGTGGCTTCGATTACAAGAAGTAATCTCTACGAAAAGTGCAAACAGCCTGGCTGCAACAGAAGGGATAGTGCCTTGCTTTGGAGATTGACTTGGGTGATAGAAGTGGCCTTTGATTAAAGCTATAATCTCTTTCCAAATAAAGTAAACGAAAAGTCTAAGGTGGGCTGATTAAATATTTTCCCTATTAGGTTCTAATGGTGTTGCTTGTATTATTCTTCTTATTTATTTATTATTATTTTGAAACATGTTTTGCATATACATGATAACTTGCAACCTAACAAAAATATACGTCTCACCACATCAAGTATCGTGTTTTAATTCAGAGCAGTTGATTGCCAAATATTATTTCCTATGAGTAATTTGGTAAATTTAAATTGCTGTGATACAGCTGGAGGAAATTGTCCAGGACATATATTTGCTCAAGTATTTTGTTCCAACTGCTAAAAAACGATCTTTCCGTGTCAAGTTGCGATGAGTTTACAGCAGCTAAAAAGAATGCTGCCAGAGAGAATGCCAGGCTTGTTTGTATTTACAGCAGGCAAACACTGCGCCTCTTTCCCTCAAGCAGGCTGAATGCGGCTTGCGCTGAAAGTACTCTGGCTGTCATCTCCTCAGACGCCGTCTGACTCTCGTCGTTTGCCCCTGGCAGGCAGATGGCGAGCATTCAGCCCAGGCCGCGGTCGGGGCGAGTCGCTCAGCCTGCTGCAGCCAGGAAAGCAGCTGCTCGCTCCTGCTCTCGGTGTGTCTCCTGGCTGAGCCCCGGCAGCTCGGCGCTAATGCTGCTTTTAGCATGAGCTCTGCTGCTACAGTCGTATTCATTTGTTACGCTTATTTGAAGCATTAAAAAAAAATGTAAATAAAAATTTACAGCTACAAATAATTTTAAATGATTTACTAGATACAAATTTAGGCTTAACAAGTCCCAATGAAATATTTCCCAGTCATTAACGACATTGTCATAGTATGATGACTGTTAAATCCATTTCGTTTGAAATTTAGGTCTGTTATGTCTTTATAGAATAGTATTGTGCCTTGAAGTTACTATGATAATACTTTGAAGCTTTTTCCAAGCTTTTCCTTTGGGCATTTTAACTTTGAGTGTTTCTGGGGGAATTGAATATATAACAAGTTGGTGGAGCTTGAACATTGCCTGCAGTCAGACAGGCAAGTGCATTGGGGAAACATCTGTTTGAAAAGCTTCTAAATGGCAATAATGAATATGTCAAGACCAAGGTCTCATGTTGATTACTGATTCTCCTTAAAGTGCCCCTGGTTTACCAGATGCTTGTATGAATTTGGAGGAATTTGTTAGCAAGAGAATTGTTCTTCATTGTAGTTTTCAAACACCACCGATTCCTGGTTATTAGTCTGCTTTATTCTTTCTTACCATAACTTTACATACTATGAAATACTGAATGTCTTGACTGTGGCCAGTTCATCCAGAAGGGAAAAAAATAAAGGTAAATTTGCACTTTATAACATGTTGCCTGGCAAGACACCCACCTTTTGTACAGCATGTGTTTTTATCTTCCAAAGTAGGTTTTTTTTTTATTTTTTGTATTAATTTTATTATAAGTTAACAACAAAAGGGATGGGGGAAGTCTGTGTATCTGCAAAAACCATTTTAACAATTATTAAAACAATTATTAAATTTGGATGTCAAAGGTCACTTGTCATTTGCCCAGCCAAGCCCTTGCCTTCCTGAAACTGAAATCCATAGTTTGTCTTCTTTTATATCGATTTGCTGTGTTGTTCGTTGTGTTTTCCCTATATTACAAAAAGTGAATTGTTTCACTATACATAGCTACAAATTTTTTAAATAAGAAGAAAAAACAAATGTGCCACTCATGCCATATATATTTTTTGTAGCAAGGAAGACTAATCTTTTGTATCCTTTTTGGTTTAGGGAATGATGACACCCGGTGCATATGAAAGTAGGGGGTTACATGTAGCTGTCATCCAGCAGGAGTAAAAGATGCACAAACATAACGATGTTGACATGATGTAGCTCCTCTGTCACCTGGCCTTACCTGTTTTTTGACCTCTGCATCGGAATTAAGGAAAGAGGGGATTTTGGGGTGGGGTAGGCCTAAGTACCAGAGAGATTAACAAGACTAACGTTATTCGACAGCCAGGATGCAGACCCTGCTGGACAGTGTGTTGCGATGGCAGGTCTGGGGATAAATAAAGACTGCTTGGGCACAGAATGTTCTAGATTAGTGCAAGGGAAGAAGAAAAGATGTCCCTGTGCTTCCAGTTCCAGTATACCTGTGTGCTTTGTGAACTGCTGGAAGGGGCAGAGGGGGGATCTCCCCGTCCCCTTCTGGTCGGACATCACTTTCAGTAGCATCTCCAGTGTCGCGGGCACACAAGACTGTGGGACTGTACGGCAGTGTGCTGGAGAGCCCCCTCTCCGCTTCGGCGATGTCTGCAGTGAGAGGACGCACGCACGCGGCGGCAGTGGTGACTGAGTGACCTTTGGAGCGTCGTTAGCTGAAAATGAAAAGATTAGTTTTCCTCCCAAAAGCTGAAGTGGATGTCTACATCCTGAGTGGGCAGCGTGGCCAGCGTGAGTATGGAAAGCAGAGGAGCTGGCTTATAGCTTGCACTTTCAAGACCCGGCTGCAACACATTATGCTCTGTTGTGTTTCAATATTCCCATCTCGGCTCTTTTTTTTTTTATTTGCCCATAACACCTAGCAGTAAACTGTCAGTTTCCGGTATCTAGTTCTTTCAATGAAATGTTTCTGCATCCCATTGTATGTCCTTGTTCAACATCTTTGTTCCAGCGTCTTAAAGCTCCACAGAACTTCCCTTTGACACCCAGAGTGACCTCAGCAGAAGGTGTCATTACTCAAAAGTAGTATTTCAGCAGACGCTTTGCATCTGTGCCATACACATTGGGGAGCTTGAAACGATGGCTGTAACAATTGTGATCACTGTTACTATCCCTCCATTCATTTGAAAAGTTGTATATTCTGAAATAAGTGAATAAGTCTTTGCTGAAGTTTAACACAACCAGAGTTTGGTTAAGTTTGGAATGAGGTCCATAAATGATCCTGATCAAGAAACATTTTCCTCTTTGTAACTTTCATTTGAAATTTGCTGTGGTGTAATTTGTCTTTACATCATGATATTACAATGGTACTCCTTTGCCAGCAGAAAATTACCACCACCTATCCTACTTTTTATGCCACTTTGGTTCCAAATAATAAAGACCAAGATTTCACAAAATATACAGTCAGTTTACAACTCGAAAGCCCAGGTGATAATTCAATTTGTATTTTTGATACCAAAACACAACTAGATCTGTGAGTAGCGATGGGAAGAAGCCCACTATGAGCAAATTAATATGGATGATATAAAGACATTTCACCCATTTGTGAATATAGGAACTGTGAGTATGATGTACATTTTTAAAATGATTGATTGTATAAAGTGTATCAAATGATGGGGCACAGATGCTTAACTTGTATGGGAAAAAGTCTATTTATAACAATAATAAACCATATTAATTTCTACAACATTTTCAGAATTAAAAGTGAAAGATGTTTATTTGAGTAATCATTATAGATCCTTTAATATGTCAGCTAAGGAAAAATGAATTTAAAAATTATTTTTTGTAATTATTTCTTTAGCATTTCTGGGTGTTAACCTCTCTAACGTATGTCTTAAAAAGATCCTGATGTTCAGGTTGAATGGTCTTGCAGAATGCAGTGTTTCTGGTTCCAGGCCTCTGTCTGGCTTTGGACACCTGTCCAGTTCAACACATTCATGCTGTGCCCTGGGCGCATATTACTGCAGACATATTTTAATGCATCTGCAGGGCAGGGCTGCAGAACCCTGCCTGGCTCTCTGATGTTTTTCTACTGAAGTAAAGGAGGTTGATTGGCTGTCGGGCTAAGAGAGATTCAGACTGGCAGCAGACGCTGTAACCTGGCATGTACTGCCTGGCAGGAAACTCATACAGAGAAGCATGATTCTCTCAGCCACTTAAAGTGCAGCAGAAACAGAAGCGACATCCACTGGTTGTATATACATAATGTACATGCATACCGATGTCTTTCAGACATTCATTATGTTGTTTTAGTCAAACAAGTTTTGTCTTTTGTTAACTTTTTTTGTCTTGCTGTTCAGTAGAATATTTGCACTTTTATAGATGAAAATTGTGTATTAACGTATTCGTTGTTCTTTCAGCTTTTTAAATATTTTAATTTCTTCATGCAGTATATATATATATATATATATATATATAGAGAGAGAGTTTAGTGTGGCTAACCTGATTGAATATTTAATTATACAATATATACATAGGTATATACTGTATTAATGTTATCTTACTGAAGGCTGACTTACTGGGGTCTATATTTTTAAATATTGTGCTGTGAAATCCCCTGTAAGATTTTAGGTTTTTCCTTGGGATTTTGATTTTGCTGCCTTTGGCTGCCAAGCTGAATATGAACTACAAATATTGCTTTGGACATGCAGTTGTGCATCATACCACCATTTACATCATCCTGGGGATGAATGTTCCCGATACCTCTAGTTAGGTTTGTTGTGCGTTTTCATGTTTTCATGGTTAGGGTTTTATTTCCAAGGGCTTGTTTGCCTCTCGAAGGTTTGATAATCTATGTGTTTTGTTTTCAAGCTTAAAAGGGACCCATTTACACAGTTACGTTTTGGGTTAACAATGCAAACGTTCAAAAAGTTTTTAAAAATTGCTATGAATTACGACATTCTGTAAAATGCTTTTACTGCACAGTACAAAGCAAGCAAAGAAATCACCCCAGGCTTTAGCCTTTAGTATATAAAACGCACATCTAAAAATCTGCTGCCTCTATTGAAACAACAAATTACACTAGGTTTCTCTTGAATGCTGCAAATTATCCTAAAATCTGTAAAACTGATCCATATTCTAAAAGAATGTAAATTGGTAAACAAGGCACTAATGTCTGGTGAGTGGGCAAGTCGGAACCATCCAGTGGATACGCAACACTCCCATTTATTTATATATTTGTTAAAAACCATCCTTCCTACTTTGAACTTTTCATTAAATTACATATATGTTTGCCATATCTTATCACCACTATGTTATATCCTCGATCTTTGAAAGAAATTTATACCAAAAACTTCCAGTGCAATGTGGTAATTATACATTTTTTCCTGCTTTTTAGGGATCTGTAAATTGGTATGTTTGCATTTCATATTTATTTAGTATTTATTCAGACATGCTGCTAAATATGTGCAAAGGCTCAGTAAAAGCATGCAAATTCATATTTTTGTATAGTTGCAAACCAATAATAATTTGAAATCTGAACATTTCTAGCGTTACATCCATACTGTTCTTTACTCTGTTATTTTTACCACTGTGAGCTTCTGAAAAATGTTACACAGAATATACCCAACTTCCAAATGTGTAATGGACTTCTCTAACTGGTTTCTCATGAACTTTTTGCAGTTTTTCCAAGGATACTATTGGCAGGATTTCAGATAAATAACATTTCCAATGGGACTCACCTAATGTTAACACATCAATTAATGAATATCTGTGAAATCCATTGGTTGCTCTGTGAATATCTTCTCAAATTGGCTGTTTTCAGAACTGTATTACTTCCTTTTTAGTTGTTGAACTATTTTGCACCCACACCACACTGCTATTCACTCTTATTGGATACATGCTTACACCAAGGAGAACAGCTGTATGTGACTGAATGTTATCACTGCATTGTGTAATGCTTCTCCTGTGCAGCATAGTTGAATTTGATCCAGTGACCTTTATGAAGAAGTTCAGGGGACCTACTCCTGTTCACTGTGTTGCTTTAGTAGACAGAGTCCCTCACTCTCACTGTTTCTTGCTATCGCACATACACAAAGCCCCAGAAGTAAGAAGATTATGTCAGTGACCCAAAGAGCTCAAAAAACTGCTCTAAAATCACTGGGTGAATCACAGGACTTTTTCAATCACAAGCAGTCAAGTTCTTTAATGGATGAATAAAATGTTTGTGGGTCCCTAGATAGTGAAATCAAATAAAAACAGGTTGCTTCTTAAAATTTTCAGATTAATAAAGTATCAATTATTTTTCTCATAAACGATACCTGTAAATGGTGTCTCTAAAGTGGTAAATGGTGATTCAAAGAATATTTGCATACCTTGAAAAGTTTTTATGAGGTCATATGTTTATTTTTGTAAAATAATTGTTCTGATATTAAAAGCTGAAACTAAACAATAGCTTAAATTGTAATTGTAATTATTATTGAATAGTGTATTGCTAAAATATATGATGAATCTGAGACTGTGTCCTCCTTTGTCTTATCTCCCTCAGTAAAAGTAAACCCCTCTCAATCCCGCTTTCCATGTATTCTTTTATTTGCACTGTATGATCCATTCAAAGGCCAATATTCCTGGAATTTGGTGAAGTGCCATTTAAATGCTTTTATTTCAATTAACTTAATTCACAAATATAAGCTGAAAACAAATAGCTAAAAGTTACAAATTACATTAATAAGGAGTCAAAGTCAAAGAGGAAAGCCATGGAATGTATTTTGCTGTTCCCATAACTATTGATAATGCTTATTTTTTACACAAAAACTAACAAACAAAAAAAACACAAACTGCTTTCTACCGTAAGATGTAATATTTAAGAATTTTACATGAACACAATACTGCTAAATCCACATTACTATTGTGCATTGTGTTTGACATACACACGTACACCTGTGCTTATACATCTCTTTAAACTGTACATGGGTAAAAAGGAAGTATGGTGACTGGTGATGAGAATGCATCAGACTATTTCATGACCTCCAAAATGAAAAAGTTGTGACTGCCATTTGAACTTAGTTGGGGAAAAATTAAGAAAAAAAACATCATGGGTATAGACAAATTTCTTGTACATTAAAAAGCTGGAAAAGAAACGAATCTGTAGGCTCATTTCCTGTCACGTCTTTAAGTAAAATGTAGTCACAAAGCAGTGGGACTTTTTGGAGTAGTCATTACAGAACTTACAATCAGGTCTCAATTTACAATACTAATTAGAGCAATGGTATCTTGCGTTGCTGTTACTGTTTGAAGGCCTTGACTGTTAGATTGGGCTTGAAGCCTTAGAATGGTGAACATGCCAGGAAGATTCCCATTTTATAATACTTGTTAGTAGTGGTTATAATATTGCGAGTGATGCAGATGCCCCAGGAGGCAAATGAAACTGACGTGAATGTTACTAATTTCTAATTCTAAAAGAAATCACTGTGGAAAAGGAAATAGAGCGTGTAGGGTAATTCCCTATATATAGAGGGAAAAATAACGTTTTAATCCCCTTGCGGATATTTTTTTTATTTGCTTCGGTAATCTCAGGACTCCCGTTTCCCGCTAATGTTGGGACAACCGATTAGTAGATCGAACCAAAAGAAAATGACATAAGAGCCTAGGGATAACTGGACAGAGTAAAAAATAACTCCTGCATCACGAAGCTGACTTGCAGACACCTATGAAAATAGTAGGAATATCGATTTGGACAGTAGACGACAGGAAATCGTTTATTTTGAGCATTAAATTTAAGTGCCATTAATGTATACATTTGTAATATTTGTACGACATTTCATAATATACATCATGTTATACAGTCAACTGTAATAATTTAAAACGTGCAATAAGATAACTGGTTTATGATTTTTGATGCATGTATGAGTTTAGAAAATGTATCCTAATTTTGGATTTTTGTTTAGTGTTTTCGGAATCTTTTTTTAATAAAAGTTGATGACTTAATTAGCACTTTGACAGGGCTGGACATAGATACTCAAAATATATATTTTCTGATTAAAACCGCAATTGGTAACATAATCTAAAGGATAAAATAATGATAAATTTAAGTTACACTTGTTTAAATTTGAGACAAGTATCAAGTGGTATTCAGGCATTTAAATAAGCTGCGGAAAAAAGGCAGTACATAATACCTTGTAGTTTTCGTATAGAATAATACTAAAGTCATAGCCGTGTTAATCGGACGTATTTTTGTATGACAGCTGCACTTGTACAATATATCTAATATTTTAAACAAACTACCATATTGCTGTAGAATAATGGATAAACGGAGATCTTTATTGATTTGCATTTTTCGATTACTTTAAAACAGATAAAGAGCTAATCTGGCATGAAAAACTAGCATACTCCGCGACCTACCGGTAATTGTGACACCCCTGGCCCAACGACCGGAGAGTATTAGCTAGAGTATTAGCTTCTCAGTTAACAGCTACTGTATGCTCTGATCACCTCTAACCACATAAAATAACTGGTTTCTATTTCTGTAGCCTACAGTAAATAACTGGAGAAGCGGTCGGGAGCCCACATATCATGTGAAGCGATGTTCAGCAACGCGCCGGGTGGCCGACGTACCATCGTACTCCGCATTTCGGCAAACGTCAGAAAACCAGACTGGCTTTCCCAGTGCAGCCCCATTTGCTTGGCTAACTGCACAATCGCACATCTTATCTCTGTAAGCTACATCTAAACTTGGAAGGAGAATCATTAAACTCGGATGACATTTCGTTAGCGTCAGCTTGCACTGCACGTTTGGTGTTAAAAAAAAACAAAAACACTGCTGTCATTTTATAAGGGCTCCTAGCGAAGAACCTGTTTTCTCGTATGTGTTTGACAATGAATCGGGTTTTTCCTTACTAAACGTATAACTCATTCATATACTTTATTTGACTCTTGTCTCGATTCAATTGTTTTAACGTATACTTCAGCGTAAAGCTCAAGTAATCACATAGTTTACGCGTAAAGCTCAAGTATTCACATAGTTTAAAACACCAAATCTTTTTAGTATAGTTGTTCTATTTAAGGGTCAAAGCAGCGAAGCTGCTGGATCCTTATTGTTTTTTATTTTGTTTTCACATTCATACCCCAGCCCTGCAGTTAGGCGGTTTTTGGTATGGCATAAAAATTAATTAAGAGCTGTGATTCCCCTTTGACCCTCACCATAACTGGTTGGCAGATCGATGATTGTGGTTTTAAAAGTCTGTTGGATCGATGTTCTGATTTTAAAAGCTAGAGAGAAAACAATATGCCCTTTTATTTAGATGACTTACTTGGTAACGTGGAGTCTTGACCAGACTGTGACATGCTCTCTGTCCCAGTCAACCCATTAGGAGATATGTGAGGCCGCTTGGGACAATACCTTCTAAGGGTCACTGTCTAAGCAAACCACCAACCACCAGTGACACCTTTTTAGAGATCCTGTGTGAGTTATTTGAGGTCATTCATACATATCAAATTCCAGTTGTTTTGCCATTTTTTAATAGGATATGATGGGTTCATTTCTAATTTATATGATAGGACTTTGATCAATCACACTTACAAATTGATTCTTACTGGCACCTAATGCTGGTCCTTTAAATAAATAAACTACTATGATGAAATTGGTTTGATTGTTAATTCTGCATGTAGAATGCACCAATAATACTAGCTTGGTGTAAAATGAAAAGTAACCGGTATGTCACAGTTTTCAGGATAAACTGGGTCAGTGTATCATCTAGTGCTTCATTACCTTTTCAGGATGCATGAAGAGGGGAACACGTCCCATGAGACATTTCCTGTTAACTAGCTCAAAGCCTCCGTCAAAGATATGATGATCATATTGGGTAAATGATGGCGACACATTGCTAGCTAGTGATTCTAATGAAGGTCCTTCTATTATTGACAAATATTTTAAAAGCACAAGTACAGTAAAACTTTTCTAAGTCGCCGTCTTGTAACTCGTCAATGTGTCTAAGTCGACGCTCAAGCAAAAGTCCCGATTTTTCCTAATGATGTTTCCTTTAAAAATCCTTGTGTAACTCGCCGCTTGTAAGTCGTCAAATTCCCTTAGTCGTCACCTAAATCCCGGTCCCGAAGAACACAAATGAATGGATTTTCCTACCTGTAAGTCGACACTCGACACCCCAATCGCTGCATTCCCGCCGCCTGCTTCACGCCGCCTGCTTGTCACCACGGCAATGTAGAAACGGGGAATCGCACTAGTCGCTCCCTGGTCTTAAGTCTCGCGTGTATAGTGCGGTGTAGTAGAGGTATGGTGTTATATTTACTAATCGGCAAAACGGCGAGATAGACATAAGTCGCCAAAGTGTCGTCAATTCTCTAAGTCGTCACTTTTAAGCTGGTCCCGCGAGTGTCGACTTAGACCGGTTTTACTGTATTTACAAATAATGAACAATTATTCACTATTCTTCATTAACAGCACAGTGCAGTGGCTGAATGGGCAGATATATGCAGTTTGGTGAACTTAAATTAATTCAGTTTATATTAGATTTAATTTCATTTTTACATTTAACTTAAGGGAGTTAATGTTCTTTAATGCTTATATCTGCTTCTTGAAAAGGATCAAAACTGATTATCGACTTGCCTCCAGGTGAACTGTAGCTTCTATTTCTGAAAAAGAAAATATAATACAGAAAACAACAAAGATAGACAGTAGTTTGATGGCATAGATAAATGACTGCTTATAATTACCTGGCTCCATTTAATGGTGAGCTTTGTAGTAATTCATTTTGACAGCATTACTCCCTCAGTAAAAGAAAACCCTTCTCAATTCCACTTTCCATGTTTTCTTTATTACCTGTTGTGAGGTATTTTGTCACAAAAATACTACTTATTGCCACTTATGTTATATGTATTGATGGCGCAATGGTTGTATTTCTGTTATTCCAAGGAGAATAGAAAGGTATGAAATTAAATATTATTCGATGTGTATATGCACACACACAGGTTTGTAATTATATCTTTGTGGGGACTCTTCATTCATTTCTATGGGGAAAACTCTAATCCCAACATGATGACCTTAACCCCTACCTAACCTTAACCATAAGTAGCCAAACTAAATATGAGACTTTTGGCATTTTTAGTTTTTTGTTTGCATTCACAGATCTTTGTGGGGACCTAAAAAATGGTTCCCACAACGTCAAAATAACAGGTTTTTATCACATTGTGGGGGACATTTGGTGCCTACACTGTAATATAAACCTAATCCACACACACAATAATATATGTTTAAATATGTGTGTATGTGGGTGTGTGTGTGTGAGTGTATAAGGGCCAACAACCATACATCAGCTGACTATATTCCTTTGTTTCATCCTACTCATGCTCTGGTGTTTGTGTACATCATTTACACTCACCTAAAGGATTATTAGGAACACCATACTAATACGGTGTTTGACCCCCTTTCGCCTTCAGAACTGCCTTAATTCTATGTGGCATTGATTCAACAAGGTGCTGAAAGCATTCTTTAGAAATGTTGGCCCATATTGATAGGACAGCATCTTGCAGTTGATGGAGATTTGTGGGATGCACATCCAGGGCACGAAGCTCCCGTTCCACCACATCCCAAAAATGCTCTATTGGGTTGATATCTGGTGACTGTGGGGGGCATTGTAGTACAGTGAACTCATTGTCATGTTCAAGAAACCAATTTGAAATGATTCGAGCTTTGTGACATGGTGCATTATCCTGCTGGAAGTAGCCATCAGAGGATGGGTACATGGTGGTCATAAAGGGATGGACATGGTCAGAAACAATGCTCAGGTAGGCCGTGGCATTTAAACAATGCCCAATTGGCACTAAGGGGCCTAAAGTGTGCCTAGAAAACATCCCCCACACCATTACACCACCACCACCAGCCTGCACAGTGGTAACAAGGCATGATGGATCCATGTTCTCATTCTGTTTACGCCAAATTCTGACTCTACCATTTGAATGTCTCAACAGAAATCGAGACTCATCAGACCAGGCAACATTTTTCCAGTCTTCAACCGTCCAATTTTGGTGAGCTCGTACAAATTGTAGCCTCTTTTTCCTATTTGTAGTGGAGATGAGTGGTACCAGGTGGGGTCTTCTGCTGTTGTAGCCCATCCGCCTCAAGGTTGTGTGTGTTGTGGCTTCACAAATGCTTTGCTGCATACCTCGGTTGTAACGAGTGGTTATTTCAGTCAAAGTTGCTCTTCTATCAGCTTGAATCAGTCGGCCCATTCTCCTCTGACCTCTAGCATCAACAAGGCATTTTCGCTCACAGGACTGCTGCATACTGGATGTTTTTCCCTTTGCACACCATTCTTTGTAAACCCTAGAAATGGTTATGCGTGAAAATCCCAGTAATTGAGCAGATTGTGAAATACTCAGAGTGGCCCGTCTGGCACCAACAACCATGCCACGCTCAAAATTGCTTAAATCACCTTTCTTTCCCATTCTGACATTCAGTTTGGAGTTCAGGAGATTGTCTTGACCAGGACCACACCCCTAAATGCATTGAAGCAACTGCCATGTGATTGGTTGATTACCGTAGATAATTGCATTAATGAGAAATTGAACAGGTGTTCCTAATAATCCTTTAGGTGAGTGTATGTGTCCTGTTAGTAAATTTGAAAACCTGAATAGTGTCTTTTTCTGTTCCCTGCCAAAATGACATTACGTTAGTTTACCCTGGCAATGTTATGTTGTCCCCTTCCCACAAAAAGGAACTTCTAAAATAAAAAAAACACTTTGGTCTGTTGAGAAGAACGTGTCACATTGTTCTGTGTATTTATAGATACCTACACATGTTAGTGTGTTACTGATTGTGATCTTGATCATTTTTTCAAAAAGAAATGACAAATCACTGCATGTAGTAGCTATATTTCAATAAAATAAACAGCTGAAAATACTAAAGTCACATTGTGAGAGGAAGGAGCTCAGGTGGTTGGGTAATAACAGTAAGGCGTGTGCGAGAGGTTTTAAGCCATTTGTCCTGAATTTTGGCCACTTTTGAGTAAAAATATTTGGCAAACTGAAAATTATGTGCTGTATATGTACAGTTATATTTCTTAATTGTAAAGCATTTTGTATTAAAATAATTTGGAGGACATTATCCTCTCTGTAGGAGCCCATTGCACAGAACACATTTCTGTAGAGCCTCCTTGCCATTGTCAGGTATAAGAGGGATTGAACTCAAATACCTAATATAGGATACATGCTTTTCTTTAGAAGAGACGTGAAAATCACCTCTGATGACAGCGAAAGCTCATGGAATATGTCTGATGCATGACTCAGTTGCTATGCTCGTCTGGAAATTGAATGAGTATGATTGGAGAAGCCTGACTTACACTTTTTCTTCTTGGTTGTAGTCAAGTAACCTAATCTTGAGTTTGAGTCTAGTATGACGTCACCAGTGACTGAGACCAAGTCTATATCTGAGGCTCCGTGAGCAAATCATTGACTGAGTCCAAGTCATTAAGTATAAAACTCACAGAAGTCCATTGATTTTCAGAAAAGGACTGTTTTACAATCCAAATATGGTAGAGGTTAACAATTATACTAATAGGTAATTTCAAAAAACAATCTACTCACCACTTTTTTCCATTGCTCATGCAAGTAGTTTTTTTAAGTAAAAAAATATATATATGAATAATTCTGCATCTTGTGAACAATTTAAATTTTTTTACTTGCCGTAGATGTTTATGGTCATATGCTGCTCAAAAATGTGGTGAGGATCCTGTTCACTTGCCTGTGCATACATTCCTAGAGTTGGGGACTCTTTATATCCGAAGAAATACTCTTGGGTGAACTGGGTAACCTTTAATTGACTCTTACAACAAACCTTAGGCAATGTAAATGGAGCAGGATGTGTCAAATAGAAAAAAGACCACATATGGCTCATATAGGTCATAGGAACAACAGGCTCGATGACCTGACAGATGAATGCTGAAATTTCTTTGGTACAATACCATTAATAGACACACAGTGTATTATTCAGTGTGCTATTCATCTTAAATGACTGAGTCCAAACCCAAGTCTGAGGGACAGGTATGTTAAATCAGAGTCTGTATCACAGAAATTGTGACTTGATTCTGACTCAAATCTGAGATTTGGTACTACAATATTGCTGGGTTGCGCAATTTTACGGATTCTAACAGCTGATTTTAAATATATCTGAAATAAATGAAATCACAGAGTGTGTCTTACTGCTTCCATACACACCCAAAGGGTAGTGGGGCGGTATAATGGAGTGATAAATCACGAAAATTGACCTACACACCCTACAAATAACTTAATACAAACTAATACAACATTATTAATGAAAGCCTGAACTATATCCGTGTTTTTCTTTTAAGAATAAGTTGTAGCCAAGTCAAGTGGACATACCCCCCCCCCCCTTCGTCCACAAGCGTTCTGTGGTCCGTAAGATCAGCTAATAACTCAAAATTAAAAAATCAGCTCAAAACAAGGTACGAAAATGCATCACTCAGTCAAAAAAACAGTGGGTTATTTCATTCACATTTTACAAAATAGTAATAATGTGTGTATGTCTCAAGAAGACATTCCACACTACATTGCACATTCTCTTTAAGTTTTCATCTCTCTTTTTAAGTCACATCAGTTTCCACTTCGTGCGTAGCTAGTGGCAGTTTCTCAGTACCTCAGCTGAGCCTCCCTAACCCTGCCCTGACACCCATTCGTCACCCATCTGCTCTTAGACTCTGGCCGTTACCAGCCCGGTGAGTCGCGGCTCATCTCCCCCCGCTGGGTGCAGACGCTCGACCGAGACTGACGCAGGCGGGCTTTGGGCTGCCTGCGGGCCGCGCAGCGAACTGCGTCACGGCCGTACGGACCTCGCAGAAAGTTCCTGTGATCGCAAAACGGGAAGTGAAGCCGCCGAGTGTGTAGTCGCGGCCGCTGCTGCTCTACGCCAGCTCGCTTTCTCTTTACAGATGGAGGTGGAAACTTTAAGGCAATGGTGCTACACACGCATTCCGTAACTCGGACCTTTCCGCCAGAGAGTGAATCCAAAGAGACCCGGGAGGTTCAGCCGAACATGTCGGAGTGGGATTTCCGAGCGCAGTACCTGTACCTTGTACCTGCTAAGATCATGTGCGACTTCGGCGCGGTCATGGATAGCCTGTCTGATTCGGACTGGGCGAGGTTCGGTAAGTACCCAGCTCGGAAGTGCTCAGAATCAGCCTGTTACCAGTTTACCCAGCATGAAACGTTTAATTAATGTTTGATTTAAAATACTCGGTGTCGGCAGCTGGGTAGTCTGCCTATATAAGGCGGAATGCTGACCGTGGCTGGCGCGCCGTGTGATTAATCACCATCGTTAAAAGCAATGAAAGATTTTTTAAGTCGTCATTAGAGACTTGACAACTGGGCTGTGGATCATTTTTGTGCTTGGTCTTATGTCATCTTTATCGTGTGGTTAAAAGTCGATACGATGGATGGTAACGAGACCAGCTAGATTAAGTGGTTAGGTTTTGATGGCCCTCTGTAGCTAACACAGTACATTGGAAGACGGTGAAAAATAATGTTATTGTCATTAGTCCGTGTTCACTTACAAATTCTTTACAATGGGATTAAGGTGGCTAAGCATAAGGAGCGATAAAGTGACCCACTTTGTGATTAAAGGATCCTTATTGATTGTTGTAGTGTTTCTATTTGTTTGGATTATCAGCATCATATTGCAATGAAAGGACTTACAGGGAAAGATATAAAGGTTTGTTAGAAATATTGCAATAAAATCTGCTATGTTCATTCCATTGAAAGCCTTTCATAAGTGGTTAAGAATCTAAATTAGTCTTGGTCTGATCCAGTGGCTTGTGTTTTTTTCACCTTTTAAGGTTTTAGTCTCCGTAGTGTGGTGTTTTGATACCATTTCATACCATATCAGATGTCATTCAACATATCTTTATACAGTTTTATACTGTACTGTGTATATATACTTATACTGGGCCAACGACATTTATATTGTCTTTATATTGTATACTGTTTGCATGTACACCAGATTTTACTGTGGGTTCACAAAACTCCTAGTGCCAAAATATTTGATAAGATAAATCTTGCTTAGGAATATGTGCTTGCATCAGTTTGTGTGCTTTTCTGTAACTTGGGTTTCAGGCTTCTAAACTGTCAGCTCTTTTTTGGGGTGACAGCAGTGGTCCGTGGTTAGCATTGTTGCTTTATAGCTCCACACTGTAAAAAATGTCCGTGAAATTAACTGAGAAATTCTGTAAAATAGCGACATAAAAAAAACTGTAAAAGGAAAAACAATAGAGCAGCGTATATTTGACATTAAGATTTTGTAAAATACTTAACAAAAAACAACTGTTAATTTTACAGTAAAAATATGTTCTTTAAAGAAAAATTTTTGGTAGAGTTAACAAATTACTGTAGTTTAAACGCAAACAAACTGTAATATAAAAACCAGTACAATACAGTTAAAATTACACCATAACGGTGTGAAAATAATATTTTTTTTAATCAGGTCAATTTTTTCAGGTTTATACTGAAAGAAACCGTGTTACATTTTACAAATTAATATTCTGTGCTTTACAGATGAGAAACAGTAAAACTTTAAATGATATATCAACACTTGCTTTTTGCTACGTGCGTTACGAACCAACAAGAAATAGTCCACACAACTCAGGATTTCTGGTTTGTCAGACAGCTTTTGACGGTACATTTGGGGCTACCGTCAGAACTTCGCCTCATGGCAACACCTCTGGTCCGTTGATAAGAATGTATTTTTCCACTGAGGTGATAAAAAATACTGCAGCACCGGCGGGGCTCATGTCCCAGCATGCCCCGCGCGTATTTGTAAATAGCCCTTGTATTGTTGTTGTTATTGCTAATGGTTATATTTCCTTATTGTCGCGTGTGTTTACCTGTGTCTTATGTGTACCCTGTCCGATCCCCGTGTGTAATTAGCGTCCGTAAATCTCCCACCGTGTATGCGTCTTACAGTTGAGCGTCTGACAACCTCGTGTTTCTTGTATGTAAGTGTTTCGGTGCTCTTTGGGTGCCTGGTGTAGTTCTTTTCTGGACTACTAATAAAGAGCGTGTTACCTCGGCAAGATACTGTTGGCAGCTGGGGTTACCAGAACAATTCTGTAAAATATACAGCAAAACAATAATTGCTTTTACCGAATAACATGTATTTTCTACGGAAAAAAACTGGCAGCTGTGGTTACCAGAATAATTCCGTAAAATATACAACAAAACAGTAATTGCTTTTACTGAATAACATGTATTTTCTACGGAAAAAAACTGGCAGCTGTGGTTACCAGAATAATTCCGTAAAATATACAACAAAACAGTAATTGCTTTTACTGAATAACATGTACATTTTACAGTTTAAACCAGCATATAACACACTGGACTTCTGTTATATTTACTGGTTTATACTGTAAAATTTACATGTTATTCGGTAAAAGCAATTACTGTTTTGTTGTATATTTTACGGAATTATTCTGGTAACCCCAGCTGCCAGTTTTTTTCCGTAAAAACTACGGGATTTTTTTTACAGTGCAGGGCATAAAGCTAAATCACATTCACCTGTCCTGTCTGTATGTGGAGTTGCCATGTTCTCCTCGGGTTCTAGGGGTTCTCTTCAAAGTCATCTTATTAGGTGAATTAATGTCTTTATGTTGACAGTAATGTGTGTATGTATGCATGTATTATCATTAATAGTAAAATTATTTATATTAATTATAGTAATTTCTATTATTAATAACATAATAGAATAATACAGTATGGTTATTAATTTATATTACTAATAACTATATAATAATAATAATAATAATAATAATAATAATAATAATAATACACTTTATTTATGGGTGCCTTTCAGGACACTTTCAGGTCACCTTACTTGAAATAAACAGTTTATTAACGTCTTAAAGCAACAATTAATAAGAAACTCCATACACAAATTATACAAGAGTAATAATAAAATAATTCTTGACAGAGAAAGATACTGTAGATGAGTTGTAAAGTGTACTTTAAATAGAGTGATTGAATCCAATAGCTGGATACTCAAGGGGAGAGAGTCCCAAAGTCTGGGTGCTGAGTGGCTGAAGATCCGGTCAGCCGTGGTATGAGTCTGACAGCAGGAATAGTGAGCAAGTCAGCTGAGGAAGAACATAGAGAGCAGGACAGAGTATGAGAATGTAAAACCTCAGCCAGGTAACTACGAGCAAGGCTGTGCAGGGCTTTAAAAGTAAGCAGAAGTATCTTATGGCCAGTCCTGTACTAGGCAGGAAGCCAGTGAAGCTGAATGAATGTCAGGGTGATATGATCACTAGGGATAGTGCATGTTTGGAGCCTATGAAGTAATCTATTAAGAATGACTGCATGAATGGCATTGCAGTAATCAATGCGGGAGGTAACAATGGTGAACAGTAATTTCTATGTCTCGCTGTGTGAGTTCCGGCCGAAGACAAGCAGTATGGCAAAGGTGCTTAAAGGAAATCTGAGAAAGGTTTTAATGTGAGATTCGAAAGAGAGTGACACCGAGGCCCTTTACCTGAGAGGAGTGTGTGTGCTTACCTGTGTGCCCTGCGATGGACCGGCATCCCATGCGTCCTGGTATAGACCCCTTGGTGACCACGACCAGGATAAGTGGTTTGATGGATGGGAGGATAGTTATGTTTGTAGGATACAGGATTTTTCAGGGAAAAGACGATGTGTAAAGCCTGACCAGATGGTTTCTAGTGCATGTTAAACTAAGAAGGACATTAAAGTCATATTGGCTTTTCATCCCTGAACATCATTTTCCTTTCCTCATCTGCTTTCAATAATCGATCCCCGGAAGAACAGGACGCAAGGCTTAGTGCTTCTTAGTTATGACAGTGCATTGTTGGGCACACACACAGACACTCAGGAACAAGAGGTGGTGATTTAATCTACAGATTTTCAACTGAACAGCATGTCATTGGGAAACTGGGATCACTGTGATCTCCTGAATAAGTATACTCACATATGGAGATCACACGGTGACCTGGGGGTAGGTTTAAACCTCTCACTTTGGGCCTGTCAGCATTAGTTAATGCATGCTACTATGGTTCTGTTTGAAGTGGATACAGTGTAGGTCATCAACTCTGCGGAAGAATCTATGGGTAATTCCACTGTGACTCGCGTTACATTTTAGTCCACTTTTCTAACTTGCAGCTGCTGTCATAGCCACAGCAGTGGTCCAAGAAACTTTTATCTACTGCACATGTGATTATTATAGCATAAATAACAAAATTATAAAAATTATTTTTTAAAGAATTTTAATTGAAATTTTAATTACAAATTGATTACAGCGTGACTCGCGTTACAAAAAAAGGAAAACCTTTTAAGTTCAAATGATAATAGCATGGTTTCTCCTCAAACTAAAGACATTGGACTCCATTGAATACCATAAAGATGCTCTCTACATTGCATAGTTCTGAATAGGCTAGAATGGAATTTTAACTTTTTGATTGTTACAGAGAAAATGTTACATAATATGCGTGACTCGCGTTACCGTGACTCGCGTTACCTCAAAAGCAGCACTAACTACATAATGCTCACACTTACAGAATTAAAACATGGACAGGATTTTCTTCCTGATTTTGGTAGTTGGTATGGTGAACACCTGATGATAAAAAAAAAATCTAGCCTACATGTACATATTTGATTACATTGATTAAGTGATTAACCCCATCATGGAAAGAGGTGAATTTCAATAATTGCATTTGATTAACCAAATATAGAATTTTAGCAGTAAAGTTCTCTTCTTTCATAAACATCTTAAGTAAGCCTTTTTATTTAAAGACTGGCAAAGCTGTAATGCTCACGTGAATTCACAAGGATGGGTGGCAGTAATTTTCGCACCATTTTATCAAGTGTGTAGAAAATCTAATCTGGGGTATTTGGCCACTTCCAATTTTTCCCAGCGGCCACCATGACCTTCACCTGGTATTCACCTTTTTCTATTTTCTGGACTTTAACAGGGAATATCTCCCCTTCATAACTCACAGCCCACCATTCACCAACAACTGGAACTTGGGAGGCTCCAGGCTCTTGCATCTCATTATTCTGATCAGACATGTCAGAGGTCAAGAGGAAAGTGGCAATGTTGCCATCAACCATTTTCATGCAATGGATGTCACTAATGCCTGCAATTGCTGGGGCATTTTTGAAGACTTGTTCTAGGCACAATGATTCATTGATGGCTTCTATCTCAGATGGTTTGATTTCTAGAACCCTAACATTGCTAGATGCTGCTGCTTCTGTAAATGTTGATGCATTATTTACTATGTATTTTCTAGAGATGGGCGATCCACGTTTTTTCAGTTCCGATCCGATTTCGATACACAACTGCCGATACCGATACAGATTCCGATACAAGAGCTCCTTTTACTTTGTTAAAAAAAATGTATGACAAAAAATATTTAATTAGGCTACTACAAACATACATAACGTACTGTTCCACCTCATTTGTTTTAAGCGTTTTTGAGGCATTTGCAGTTCAATATGAATATCTTCAAAGCAAATATACACAAGTGGCGAATGCTTAAAATTTTAACAGTTTTTCTCCCATTGGCATCAGCGCAGTTACACTTTTGTTGCGATGGCAGCCCCTCTTGTATCTCAAGCAACGAGTTCGCAAAACAGTCCAATTAAGTTAGCGACTCCCAAATCATCCTTTGCTTTGTTTTGTCTCGCAGTTGGGATTTTCCATTAAACGCTATTCCCACCTCAAAACCTTATTTTACATAGATTGCAAAACGCTGTGCTTCCGGTTTCTGTTAAAAGCCTAAAATACTCCCAGATCGTCACGTCTTATCTTACGCTCCTCGTACTGCGAAGGGTATGCGCATGACCTCACAGCAGGCGGAAGTCACTGTACTCACACCCACTGAGTAGCAAAAAAGACTTAGGGGCAGTGATAGCGTTCGATTTGAATTCCGCAAAAACACACATGTAAAATGGGAAAGAGCTGTCGTGCGATTGATTGCCAAAAACTAAATAAGTAAGTATAGGACGTGGATCGGTCACGCATGGCCGATTCCCGATCCGTCAAATAGTTCTGGATCGGCGCCGATACCGATCCGAATATCGGTATCGGTGCATCTCTAGTATTTTCTGCACCTAATCCCATTCCAAACCAATCTTTTTACACCGCCACCAATACCATCAACTGGGCCTTTGCCATGGCAGGTGGCAAAAAAAATCCAGGTGATTTCAACATGGTGTTTTGCCTGCAGTGGTTCTAAGACAGCAGCAATGAATCGATTTTTAAACTGTAAAGCAGGACCATCTGACCACACGGACAGTTTCTGAACATGATCAGGAAGTTGTGAAAGGATACAATCCATATAAGCCACAATTGTGTCCTTGGAGTGAGTTAAATTGTCAGAGGCTAGAACAAAAGGATGCAAACTACCATCATACCAAAGTGCAACAGTAAACATGCTAACTTGTCCATGATGCCAATGACCAGTCTGAATTTCATCTTGCCACCAGCAGGTGAAATTTTCAGCGAAATCAACCTGCAGGAGGGCCTTTGTACTTTCAAACTCATCAGTGGCATCAGACCTTTCCTCTTTGTAGGCATTGGCTTGTTGCCTCTTTATGAAGCAATGCTCCATAAACTTTGGTATCATGCCAATGAAATGTGCGATTAGATCACCAGTGTTTCCATCTTCCACTACCTTATCCAGCCTCCCATTTTCTGCATTTTTCCAAACAATCCAAGACACATTGCTCTGGATTTCTTCAGCATCGACAAGGTTTTTGAAGCCCTGTCCATTACAACAAATTTGGCATTTATTCAACCAGCATTCTCGGCGAGCTGGTGAACAAAGAAATTTCTCAGGCAGGTCAGATGTATAGAGGGGAACAGATGGCTGAACCTTATGAAGTGCTGCAATTGCTTGAATGAAATTCTCATGGTATCTGCACAGGCAGACATTATGTGGAAGCTTGCTACTATAACTAAGCAGCACATGAGGTGGCCGAAGGTAAGCAAACTTACTCTTCCCAATTTTTAAATCGGGAAACTCGTCAACAAACAAAGAAAATACCTCATTCACAGATTAAGTTAAATGTCTAACTTGTTACTCAGTCTTATGTCCACTTTCATCTGCCACAGAGATGAAATCTTTTCGACCAGGTGCTTGGCGGCTTATATCATCTCTACAGTAGAATGATTTAACTTTTTCAATTGTCTCAGCTGGTAGGGAAGTTGGCCCATCTCTTTTAGGCAGAGTTTCTTTCTCCGGCACTTCACCATGTACATAGTCATAAAGTCGTCCCAGGAAGAGACCGCTGAAGTGCTCGTTTTGCCTTCATCGTTGTCTTACCAAGGGCACTAGCACTCTTGAATGCAGGCGATTCTGGACCAATGTTGTTCCTGGCTTGTTTTAAAGCTCGATGCCTGGCCACCCTCTGGCGTACTTTTTCACAGTTTTCAGCAGCTAATCTCTTTTGCACTGAATTGGGTAACTTCAGTTCCTTTGCTTTCTTCGTACTACGGCTTTTTCTGCTCCATTCATTTAGAAGTTTTCTGTGTTCTTCGTATTTTCCAGAAGTACGTAATTTCTCACGTCTTTTTCTCTGTCTTTCTGCTGCTGTTAGTGGACTAGCAAGACTGTAATTATGACACTCAATGTGATAAGGCCTACTGCACATATCATGCATTGTTTTACCATGTTTGTTGTGTTTACATTTCGGTCTCTTTAAGTTTTACTTACATTAGTTGACATAATTAACTTGCTCTATACGTTCCTTATTCTTATTAGAACTACTTTGTTCAAAAACTTCCATTCTACTTACCTTTTTCCATGATGGATGAGACTGGATTTGAAAACTATTTTTTTCTCCATCACAATGGTCAGGCTTCAAAACAAAAGGAAGTCAGCAGGATTCTGGGTAATTAGGCAAGAGTGACCTCTGTTGGGATCCTTAGAAACTGATTATCCTTTTGTCTCAAAGAAATAATTATAAAAGATAACACTCAGATGTAACAGACAAGATGTTTTATTTTGTGACTCGTGTTACAGTACCCAAGATATTGTGACTCACGTTACAAGTGACTCGCGTTACATTTTTCTGAGCTAAATTTCTAAAGGAAATAAGGAGACATGGGTCTTATGCCCCCTTGTTTATGTTCTTTATACCTTAAAGGAGGAGATTTATAGATGACAGTTCAGTTCTCACTAGGAGCTGTTAATAACACTAACTTCAGTATGTTGGCGTGACTCACGTTACACTGCTGGCACATTCCACTTTTAACACAACTACCTGGTGGATAGCCCCAAAACTGGCAAATTTTCAATGTCATTATTGTTTGTGCATGGACAAGGGATATAATTACCAAATACAGAATCAAAATCTAACAAGAAATTGATCTTACAATGTATATCATAAAATTCATGTAAAAATAGGAAAAAATTTATTTTATCCCAATGCTAACTTCTGAGGAAGAATTTTCTAATGAATAGGCTTGTCAGTGCAAGAGTAACCATTTGTTTAGGCCCTTAGTGGTGTCCCCTGCAATTAAACCCAAATATTTCACACCAGTGCAGTAAATGAAAAATCAATCCATTTCCCCATTTAGTGTGGAATTACCCCTATAATGACACGGTGATGTGATAGTCCTCAGTCCTTATAATAGTTCATATTTAACCAGTGTCCCTCATCCAGCAGCCAAATAGACCCTCCAGTACTCACCATACTCTATGCTTCCAGTAAGTATGTAAGGCCTGGTCTAACTTTCTCCAGAAGCCATTTAAAAAAAAAAAAAAAACAATTGTACAGATTATGCTCAGATTACGTTGTTTAAGTGGATGAAAGTAAACAGAGACAAAAATCAGTATTTTGAGATGTTGTGTGAGAGACCCATATGTCAACTGGAGGACTGGATATCTCTCAGTACTGTCATGGTGGGAAAATACAGTTGGCTGTTTTTCTCTTTGAATTTTCCCGTGGGTTTATGACACAGACATCTACTCATAGGAAGTTAATGTCTTTCCTTTTGTAATACTTTGGATTCCAATAAGTCATTCCATAGCCACATCCTGCCTTTCACTATAGCGTCTAAATAAAAAGGGGGATGTTTTATGAAGATTGCTTTAGAAGGCACAATATGTGTGTTGTTTATGTCAAAAATATAGCATTTTTATTTAAAAGCCATAGCAGTGAGTACTTTTCAGGTAAAATAATAACACCACGACATAAATTTAAATGTAGAACATAACCAATTTAATGCTTCTAAATTAATGGATTAAAATGAGAAGGAGAGAAAAATTTAAATAAGCTATAACTAAAGTCTGGCTTAATGTAGTCTGTCATGCTTCATAAATGTTTGAGACATCTAGTCTAAATAGTTATTACCATACTTAAGCAAATGTTCAAGTTTAAATTGGAATACTATATTTAATAATATCATGGTGTGGTGGCGCATTGGTTAGTACAGTTTGCCTCGCACTTTTCTGCTCTCTCCATGTGTATGGAGCTTGCTGCTTCTCCACGTGTCATTCTGGGGTTTTCTCCAGGTTCTCTGTTTTCCCACCACAGTCCAAAAGCATGGTAAGGTGATTTGGAGGTGCCAAATTGCCCATAGGTGTGCATGTGTGAGTGACTGGTGTTTCAATGTGCCCTGGGATGGGTTGGTACCCCATCCTGGGTTGTACCTTGCCTTGCACCCTTAGCTTCCGGGACAGGCTCTGGACCCCTGCAACCTTGAATGGGACAAGTGGGTACAGAAGACGGATGGGATGTATGTTGTCATGATTTTTTTTTCTTCTTATTTGTCCACTGATATTGTTGTACTTTTGCAGCCAACTCACACACGAGTCTGTTGTTTCCAGCATTCCAGTCTGGCCAGCTCATCAGTAAATCGCAGCGCTAATAGAGGCCATATGGGTGGCGTAAACTCATTTTAGAAAATAATCTTTTGAGGGACTATGATCCGGTAAAATAGAAACTAGCATCCCACCATAGGTAAGGTAAAAAACAAATGTTTTTAATAAGGGGTCCTCAGATTATGCCGTCCTTGGGGGGTCCTCAGATTATGCCGTCCTTGGAGGGTCCTTAGATTACACCGTCCCTTTGTGCCGGAATGGTAGAGTATGGAGGGAAAGCCCTGACCGCAACTGATCTTTCTGTGACCCAGCATCCCACGTGCTGAGTGACCAGACTGAGGTCCGGCTGGCTCTGAAGAGAGAGAGGCGGACAGACGGCGTGATGAGCACGTGGGGCAATCGCAATGGCACTGTCGGGGACCTGCTGTCTGTGCTTGAGGAGCTGAAGCTGCACCGGGCCCGGGACATCATTCTGAGTACGAGCTGCACCCGCCCGCCCGCGCTCTCTGGACCGGGGGCGTAATTCCAGCATCCCGAGCCACCAGCCATCTAGTTCTGTAGGAACTGAGCCTTGTGCTGCCTGCTCGTGTTCCCTGCCTTTGACATTGTGTTATTCTTCACTTTATGTGTCAGTTTATATATTTATACATCCGTAGGTCAGCTGCCAAAATGTCCCCGGCCCATGGACTGCAGTCCTCCAAAGCCCCCGCTCCCACACTGCCCCCTTGACCCAGGTGACGCTCTCAGGCTTCAGGCTTTCATTTTGCTGCCAGCCTCTTGGTTTGAGATATGCTCAGCATTAATGAAAACTTTGAGAGTCTTTTTGAATGATTATAGCTGGTTATAGATAAGGATGATCCTATGAAATATAGTGAGCTACCTCAGAAGACAAGTTTAGTTATTTATGAATGAATGGCATAGTCTCTGACAATAATAATAATAATAATAATAATAATAATAGTAGTAGTAGTAGTAGTAGTAGTAGTAGTAGTAGTAGTAGTAGTAGTAGTAGTAGCAGCAGACTCTTGTGTGTAGTCCATCTGATTAAAGATGCACTGTAGTTGTTAACTGAACACAGGTGGGTAGTTCAGGTCTAGAGAGTAACAGTCCAAACTCAACTGGTCAGTGGAAACAGTATCTTAGTCTGGACTTTTAGTTTCTGGACCTGAACTGTCCACCTCTGACTCAACACCCACTCAGGGTAACCAAGCATTGTAACAGCATTAATAGCAATGACAACCTATAATTTAAAATTAACCGCATGCATTTGAAAACAGACTTCAGTCCGCTACCAGTGGTGAACCCTCTTCCCAATCCTGGCCCTCCACCTTCAGATTTGGACTCGGATCAAGAAAAAGAAGTACTCACGGTTCCACAGGTAACCATCTGCTTGAAAAATGTCTGAAAGCGCTGGCTGAATTAAACAGGCCGTGAGTTAACTTGGGTGTTCTCCACTCTTCCTCTTCACTGTCTGCATTATTAGAAACGATGTGGAATCTGGCGCCAATCTATTATTTTTCTGAGAAGAATGTAATCATCCCAGCAGTAGAGATGTGTGCTGTGGCAAAGAGGACGACAGCTCACTGAGAGAAGCAGGGGTTCCTCATGTTTTCAAGATGGTAGCAACAAGCAAAGGATGCATAGCCAGGCATTTTATATATCAAAAACCACACACTGCGCTTCTCAGAAGAATGATTTTTGGTCCCTTTAAGATCCACCAAACATTCTTTTACTTACATGTCTGTGTGTTGCCATTTGCTGGACTGTACTATTCTACCATTTGAAAAATCCCCAAATACAAATCTGACCTTGAATCCAGTTTATATGTGCAGATCTGACATTCCATTAAAATTTAAAGGTGTTTTTATTCTCTCTTCCACCACAAAATGAGCTATTTTATTTACAAAATCAACCAAAAAGAATTCCATCTTTGGAAAAAAAAAAGTGAAAGTTTCACGATTTAGATATGGATCCTCACAATGTGAGAACAAAGAACAGTAAAACAGAAGCAGGTATAAATATTTGGTTTTCTGTCATCTGTAGGTGCCTGTGAAATTTCAGCACAAATAGCAATGCTTGTGCTGCTAGTGGAGCAATGCTGAATGCTAACATAAAATTAGAGAGGACGCTTCTCTTTGCTGTTGATAGCTGCGGCCATAAAGAGCAGTACTAATAGTATTTTCATTGGTATGGTTCCCATAGCAATACTTCATTTTCAATGCTCTCTTCTGCTTTTCTTTACAGTCAGTGGTGCCCCCTGTGCCACCTTCCAATGCCATGTGCTGGTCGTTTGAGGAGGTGCAGCAAGGCACAAATAATTTCTCAGCTGCAAGGCAGGTCGGAGAAGGAGGGTTTGGACACGTGTATCGGGCGAATATGAAGAACACGGAGTATGCTGTTAAGAGGCTAAAAGAGGTGAGGCCATTGTTTATTTTATATGGTTCTTTTTGGGATCGTTAAGTGTCTTGTAAAAGCTAAATTTTACTGAATGCCTAACATACGTATCTGAAAATATTTTTTTGGCTTTTTCAAGAAATAGTTGTAAGGCTGTGTACATTACTAAAAGCAGTGACTCTCTGAATGAGGGTGTTTGCTGGGTGTAGAGGAGTAATCCATGGTGGTGGTCTTCTCAGCAGGACTCTCGACTAAACTGGACGTTTGTGAAGGAAAGTTTCAAGACTGAGGTGGAGAAACTGTCACAGTAAGGCACCGATCTCTAGCTTTTAAACATGGCCATGTCTCCTGCTCTAGCAATTTGCAGTGGATTTTCATGCCTTCGTTCTTTATTTTGACTTCTTGTTCTTTAATTTCTCCCACTTTATTGAATATTAGAATTGCAGGTTATGTTTTGCAGGTGGTTTGTTGGGATTACTAACAGTAAATTTACATTGATACAGTGTCCCATTGAGTATGAGGTGATTATGTAACATTACCTTTATTGTGTAGACAGGCTACTTTAAAACTAGTGCTGGGCAAGTTAACGCGTTATTATCGCGTTAACACAGTACTTTATTAACGCCGACAATTATTTTATCGCGAATTAACGCAGTTTATTATATTAGTAGTAGTATTATTTTGAAAGTCTGTTGCTCGCTGGCTCTGAATCAGAGCATGTGAGCGGAGTGGAGCGGAGCGTGAGCAAGGAGCGGAGCTGGCTGAATTTGGTCAGAGCGCGAAGCGGTTTTTTAATTAAGGCTGGAGCGGTCGCTCTGTCTCTCCAATTTCGCTCCGATACCGCTCACACTACGATTCTGAGGCGCGCCCAAATCTACCCAGAATTCATCTGTACAATTATCAAGACTGTTACACAGATTGGAACGAGATGGAATTCGCAAAGTATTTCACAAAGGAAACTGATAAATCATACAAGTGTACTATTCTTATCAAACGTATAGATGACAATAATGTAGAGCAAGAACAATAATGTGGTGAAACTGTTTCAGTGAGTAAAGATTCACTTTGGAATCACTTTTCTCAGAAACATGAGAGGGTGCTACACGAACAGGCGGAAGCCAAAGCAAAACGCGAGCAAGTTTTATATGGTTGTAGCATATCAAGTGTATAGTAAATTAAAGTATAAAAGCCTATAAAGTAAAGATCGGTAATCAAATAAATTCATTTTGTCATTTGTTACGATCCAGTCTAGGGTTGGACTGCAACAAAGTGAAAGGGAAGGAGGGATTGGGGAGGACAGGACAACTAGGGCTAGGAGAAGGGAACACGGGACACAGAGGGAGTCTTTTTTTATAGTTTTTTTTATAGTTTTTCACAAACACAGTACAAACACTAGGTGTAACGAACGTCAGGAGTGACAAAGGCCAAAGAAACAAACAAAAGCACATCTACCGAGTAACCCAAGCTGAGCTACCTAAGTGAACACAAAGAAAATGGTGAAACGAAACAACAATGCCTAAATCTATCTCCCTGACCAAACAAACAATAATCCCCACGTTAACGAATAAACCAGAAAGGCAGACACTCCCTACACACCTAGTGAAACACGAAACACCAAGCCGAGGCAAAGGTATCAAAAGGGAAAACCGAGAGGCGAAGTCGAAACACAGGCGAAAGTCCAAAACCAATCAAGCAATCAGAAACCAAGGCGAAAGTACAGATAAGGGCGAGGCGAGAATCGAAAGTCAAGGGCAAAACAGTCATACACAATCAATCAATCAATAAAGCAAAAACGAACAAAGAGCGAGCTAGCAGGCGAGAAGCAAGTAGCGGGCCACGAAGGGACGAAGCGGCGAACTCTTCAGCCGGTGAACCGGAAACGGCTCCGAGGGCAAGGGAGGCGGGGTCAGGTCCTGAGGGCGGAGTCGAGGGGGCGGGTGACCAATCGGCGAGTGGGCAGGACGTCCGAAGGACCTGCAGGCATCCTCCTAAACTTACAGCACGTAACACTTACGGCACGTACCCGAAACTTACGGCACATATCCCTTACGGCACGTAACCCAAACTTGCGGCACGTAACACATTCAAAGTAGGTCTAATAGGATTTTTTTTATTAAACGTAACGCTGTCAGTGAAATTTTATTTTATAGAGAGACGCAGCAGCAGCATCAACAGAAAAAAATTGAGAAATTTAAAACGTGCATGTATATTTAGGCTATTAAGCCCACTGATTCCTTTATTTTTAAGCCTATTTTTGCGTGGAATTCCATTGCCAAACCTGTCTGTTGTTGTCTATATGTTGCTTAAAAATAAATATTTTCTGTTCTGACTGGCAATGTTGCCGTTGCTCATATTTCTTTATGACATAAGGCTTCGGTTTAAGGTGACTTTTGTAAGGCATGCAGATTATTTGTCCCTCTTTTAAATTGGAGCAAGCGTGGAGCGATTTGACTGGAGCGGGAGGAAATTTTAGTGGAGCGAGGAGCAGTGTTGAGCGGAGCGGCTTAGTGCGAATTAGAGCGGAGGAGCGGGCGGAGCCAACAGCCTCGTGAGCGAGGAGCGGAAATTCTCACCGCTCCACTCCGCTCACATGCTCTGCTCTGAATACACCTACAAACCATGGGTCACAGGAGGGGAGGGATGTTGATCAGTACTGGCTTGGAATGGGCTTCATCACGCGTTTCAATCAATGAGAGCATTTGGGGTGGGGCTAAGACTGCTGCATTGTTACATGTGCTTTTATTCAGCACAAACTCAGCACCAATAATGTGAGACCACTTAAAATGTTATTATTCTATTTTTTGTTAAAATCTTTAAACATATACTTTTCAAAAACCTATTTTCAGACATGCTGAGAAATTGTAAAAAATCACATTATAGACATTTCTAGGTAAGACTTTTGAGCTCTGAAGCTTAGACACAGGGGTTGGCTACACATAGGTGAAAGAGACATTCTGAAATTTTATGTGGTTTGGTTACTAAAGTGTTAGAATTTTGGAGTGACACTCTTTTTCCTCAAAGTCAGTGGCTTTCACAATGAATATTGATTGAAACGCAAGAAAGTAGCAACAATAAAATCCCTTTCACAGTTTATTGGTAGATGGAATGAAAAATGAAACTGTGACCATATAAAAATAGAAAGCGATAAATATGATGCAGTGACTATTATTAACACTCGGGACGAGGGCATCGTCAACCGCGTATCTTTCTTGTGTATTTCAGTTTATATCTCGCTGAAATCATTATGTAGAATCATGAAAAAAACACTGACTAAATCTGTAATCGGTCTTCTTTTCAAAACTTCCATTGTTGGAAGTATTAAAGTTCTTTAAAATAGGTTAAATAGGCAAAAAAGCAAACTGTACCACCTTTCTTTGTCTTACTTGCATCAGGAGTGTATAGGACTGCTCTCAGCTGAAGATCACTATTCACGTTCTAAATAGGATGGGTTTGAACTGGCGATCTTGTGATTACAGGCAGACAGGCTTAGCACACTGAGCCATGGACACAGGTACAAGAATCACTGCTGAAAATGGCAACAATTTCTACCTATATATATTTGAAAAGTAGACCGTCCAAGGTTTCTGAGGGTGTTTTTTAAATGTGTATATGACAAAAACTCGCAGTGTTATTTAAATGATTTGGCGAAATTTCTGTCAGGCGGGACCGCTGACCCCAGAGGGTTAAAATAAAGTGCACAAAACACTACTTTTGAATTCATTATTAAATTTTGCGCATAACATTGCGATTAATCACGATTAATCAGACAAATCATGCGATTAATCACGATTAAAGATTTTAATCGTTGCCCAGCACTATTTAAAACATAAGAATATTTTAGCTAAATTGGTGATAACTTTTGTAATAATAATGATAATATTATCATTTTTATTATTATTGTTTATTTTTTATAGTTATTTATTTATTTATTATTGTTGATTGTTGTTGAACACTCCAGATATTGGTTGGTTGGTTGATTGAGTGATTCATTGATTTGATTGGATGGAATGATGGGATGGAATTAAATGACTGAATAAGGTATTGATTGGTCAAAGTCTGCTAGTTACTGAGTCGAAAAATACATTAGTGTATTGGATGGTTGCTAAAAATGTTGCGGTGATTCACAGACATATAGTTTTACACAATCATTTAAACATCATTGTCTTTGACTTCCTAAGACTTTTGCACAGTACTGTATGTCAGTTTCTCCACTGTGTAAATTCCTGCTGTGGTTTCTCTAAAAAATCTTGTTGATACCACCAATGGGTAATTGATCTTGTGGCTAGCTGCCAGAAATATATTAAGTATCTGTTTCTTACACGCAGTATTATTATTAAAAGACACATTCTGTGATAAGTCATATTCAAGGATATCTTTCAGTACCATTTAATAGGTAAAATATATGAGAATGCCCACCATTCAAATATTATAGCTATTGTCTGTCCTCATATTCTCCGTAACTTTGGATCAGTGGAGTGTATCGTGTTTTGCGCATTAGTTGTTCTTGGTTGTTGCTATATTTAGTGCTTTTTTCAGTTTAATTTTTATACGTTCTTTAGATGTGATATGGTGTACATCACCATATCAAAAAGTCTGTAGTGGTTAGTTTCAGTATTTTGATTCTTTACTCTGCTATTGGCAATGTAGTTAAATGCATCAATTAAAATGTAACCAATATTCATGTCATCGTCCATAACAATAATACCTAACTTTGCTAATTTCATGAACCATTCATCTGTTCATCCATCCGCTGAGCATGGAGGCTATCTTAAGAAGCAAAGGGCACAGATACGAACACCATGGGTGTGATGCAAGTTTAAATATCACTAAATCTGCTGCTGAAAACAAACTGTTTCAAAACGATACCTTACTTTGTAGCTGATGGTATTTTTTAGCAGCAGCAACAACAATAATATATTTGTAATGTCGAGCGGCTGGAATGATGCTCGTTGAAAATGCCTCTTTCCATTTAACATCATAATCTGTGCCACAATGGAACTGTGGAACTTAACGAAGTAGTACTCTTTAAAAAAAAAACAAATTAATTTACATTAATTTATTTATCAGATGCCTTTGTCCAAAGCTACATACCAGTGAGGCAGATAATGCATCACAAGGACACAGCTGGGAAGGAGCCACATCTGACGCAAGTGGTACTATGCTGAGCTTCCAATGAGTGACTAGACAAACGTGTAACATAGTTATGGGAACGAGATCTAAGCAAAGAAGACTAAGGGGGGGGACATGATCCAAGTATATAAGATTTTAACAGGTCTGACTGTTAATGGCTACTTCAGTATTTAGTTTAAATACTAGAACTCGTGGCCATAGGTGGAAATTAGCAGTAGAACATTTTTAAATGGATTTGAGAAAACACTTCTTTACACAGCGTGTAGTTAGAGTATGGAATCGTCTTCCTATTAATGTAGTACAAGCTAAAACCCTGGGTTCCTTTAAATCAGAGCTAGATAAGATTAGAACAACTCTGAGCTATTGGTTAAGTTCTCCCCAAACGAGCTTGATGGGCCGAATGGCCTCCTCTCGTTTGTAAATTTATGTTGTTCTTATGTTCAAACACAGTCAGAACCTAACATCAGAAAGCTAAACACAGGAATCCAGTAGGAACTTTAGTCATTAATAAAATGAGAAGTTGTGTAATTAATCCCTGCCTGCGAGAGGCTTTGGGCCCCTCTGATCCTGTCCAGGACAACTGAAGGATGGGTAGATGGACCCTGGCCTTTAAACAGTCTATGTTTTAGAGCTAAATACAAGGCTGGCGATATGTATCCTACAGCTGTGTTAAATCTTTATGTTGGACCAGAAGTGTCCAGTGGATGTTCATATTGCATGAATTTTTACTTATTTAACAATGTCAAATTTACTTGAATTATGCATTGACTCAGCAGAGCCCCCCCCCCACATGCATACAACAGACAAAACCATTAACATTTAGATTTTTTATACTCAAGTACATATGTAGTGTTACAAATACTGTACCATTTATTGAGCAAAAAATGTTTTCTGGTACCAGTTGACCTGTATTTGTAGTGTTAAAGACCACAGTGATTTGCTTTTGTGTGGTGCAGTGTACATTATTTACTAATTGGTTGATTGAGTCCATTTATTTATGAGGTAAATGAAAAATGTCCTTGTGCTCCAAGCCCTGTGCTGTAGGTCGAGTGTTGTTTTATTCGTTTATGCATTTCTGCCTACAGATACCGGCATCCTAACATTGTGGATTTTGCGGGATATTGTGTGGGAGGAGGGACACACTGTTTACTCTATGTTTTCATGCCCAATGGCTCTCTGGAAGACTGGCTTCACAGGAAGGTAAACGCCTCGTTCTCACTGTCATTAATGAGCAAAACGGGCAGTAGATTACAGGGATTATACCAGCCGATGTAATTCCCTCAGACTGATTTACATATTGCTTGTGTTCAGTGCCATCTGAATTAATTCACCATTGCTGTCTTTTAATATTTTTTTATAGAATATATTTTTTTATTTTGTGTTCAATTGTTTATTGAATGCAGATGTGTATATATATATTTTTTTCAGAATAATGCTGCCCTCTCCTGGCCACAGCGTGTCAATGTGTTGCTTGGGTCAGCTAAAGCCATCCAGTTCTTACACAACAGCAACCCACAGCTCATTCATGGAGATATTAAGAGGTGACTCATTCTTTGGACAGCTAGCTGTTGAGTAATATCCCAGGGCTTAGGATAAGAGGAATGATCTTAACATTGGAATACCTGCCCCCCAGAGGGGAAAGACGGATGTTCTTTGTCCTTATAATGTGCAGATTGGTGATCACTCAGCATTCTCAAATTTCTGTCTAAACAACTAATAAAAGCCTTGGAAACAATATGCTGGCATATATCTTGCTTGTTACTGATTTCTCACAGTTCTTTACAGGTGACTTTATTTATTGTGAGGTTTAAATTTCACCTTAAGTCGCTTCTGTCACAGGTACACAACACGAGTAGTGCTACAGTTGAGTGACTTCTGTCTTCTCATGCAGAGCATTTTATCTCCTGGTTTCCTCTTCGCAGCTCAAATATCCTCTTAGGGGAGCATATGGAGGCAAAGCTGGGGGACTTTGGATTGGCTCGGTTCTGCCATAGTCCGCATGGGAAATCCATCAGAACCACCACTGTGGCTCAAACCAAAACAGTGCGCGGGACACTGGCTTACCTGCCGGATGAGTACGTCAAAGGGGGCGAGCTGGGACTGTGGATCGACACCTACAGCTTTGGCGTGGTGAGAGCGAAAGTGCAAATTTCAGTGAAAGCAGTCAGTCTCTGGAGAATGTTAAACTGGAGGCCTGCATATATATTCTGCTTCTTCTATTCCTCAGGTTTTACTGGAAGTACTGACTGGTCGCAGGGCAATGGAAGTAGACAGCCAGTCTCGAACCTTGTATCTGGTAATGAGAAAATTAGCTTCACTATGTGACTGCTATTTCCAGAAGCCCCTGAGCTATTTGAGTTGTCAGAAGCCCCACCCCCCCACTATTTTCTATTATAGTGGGTGTGTGTGTATGTGTGATCCATGTATACATTACATTGTGGGGAGCGAACGTTCAATTATCTAAAAATCTGTGACTGCAATCAAAAAACTAAAAATGCCAGAAGTCTTTGTTGGGTTACTTATGGTTAAGGGTAGGATTGAGTATAGGTTATAGGTTGTCATTGTTGGGATTCGGGTTATGTGGGGGACACTCCCCACAAAGATAGGAGTACAGATCTGTGTGTGTGTGTGTGTGTGTGGTGGGGCGGGGTGGGGGGGGGGTGTAGGTGAGGTGAGGAGTGATGAAAAAGGGGGCTTTTTAGCAGTGGCTAGTAGGCCTCAGCTCAGGAAAGCCGTGCATTACAGCGCCCCTGGCTATTTCAGATGATAACAAGCTTGTTTGTCCTCTACATGTTTGTTTTTAAAGCTGCTGGTGTAAAATTTGCACTTTATGAAGAGTGAAGCAGTGAGGTATATTATGGTTTCATGCAGCACATTGTTCGTTTTCCTCAATAGAGAGATTTGGTTATGGAGTGTGAGGAAGAGGGAGAAGCTGCAACACACATCTGGAAGAAACACTTGGATCCCCAAATTGCACCTGCGGATAAGCCAGGCCCTTTGGAGGCTTTGGACATCTCGTCGTTGGCATGCCGCTGTCTGGACCGTAGGAAAAAGAAGCGCCCCCCGATGGCCGAAGTGAGTAGTGAACTGTCAGGCCAGATAAACGATTAGATGAGCTCCTGCATCTTGAGCAGAAGCCTTATACTGTTTACTGAAATATGATGGATATGAGCAGCTACTGAACACTATTTCATAAATCACTCAAGTTCAATTTTTATATGGGGAAGATCTGGAAAAGAAGCATGACGAAGTCTGACGTTTACCTTTGTTGGTGTAAATATATCAGCGTCTTATATTATTGCTATTCTTTGTCTTTCCTTCTTGTAATTATTTCTGCATTGCTTGTTTTGTTCTTCAGGTATTTGAAAGGATTCAAGAAATTAGTACAGTACAAGAGGTGGCCACGCAGAGGTCTCCCAAACCTTGCATCCACTCAGTCCCCAGACATCACTCTCCTCCTACTGCCCCTCCCTCTGCTTCTGTTGACCAATCCCTGGCATCCCTCACTGAACAAGAACTGAAGTTGGAACCCCAAGAGGACACTTATCACTGCCTCCCAAATCAACACTCCGGCCTGCCTCAGCCTAAAACACTTTGCTCACAGGGACAAACATCAGGGACGACCAGTGAAAGTTGGGGACCTCGGCCACCCTCCTTCCAGGTCCCTTGTGAGTCTGATGAGAGTCAAGGCTACTCCCAGTACAGTGCCTCTGCTCAGGCATCATTTTGTCAGAGTAGAGCTGTCCAGTCTCCTTCTCTTTGCCAGGACTGTCAGCTGGAAGCTGGGAGCTTATTGAGGTCCACGCAGGCTAGTGCTGCACAAGCAAGATCTCTGACAGGTAAAAGAGAAGCATGTCTGTATATCTTATAATATATAAATTACTGGTTGGCAACCTTTTGATAAGTGTCCACCCCCACGACCCCCACCCACCCCCCCTTCTCCAGGCAATGACAGTAAAAGGATTGTTGTAAATTCTGTCAAACAACGTTTTGTCCAGAAGATGGCACTCTATGAGGAGGGAAAGATTCCAATGTCTGACCTCCTTTCGTCTGATGGTAAGACTTCTGTTTTCTGCATAAATATACTGTGTTTAAATCAGAACAGATGCAAGGCACACTAACAGTTCTGATAATTTTATTTTGGAGACTGCTTGAATTCAGGAAAATTCATACAATGTAAGTAAAATTCATACAATGGTCCATAGCTAAGATGTATGTTAAAAATCTGAATTGTGTCATTAACAGATCAAAATTGCAAATGGAACAAAATCTGTAAACTTGTGTATGTCCTACCAGTGACCATTTAATGCTCATTTTGTTTGGACTATAGAAGCTAAGACACTGATTTACCAAATGCCATGGATATTACTACTAACAAAATAACAAAAGAAAATTGGCCAAGTTGATACTTTTCTACCTCTGGCTGTTGGGCACATTCAGACCTGATAGGGATACTTCAAATAAATCGTATTGCAAAGATATGCTGTACATGTATAGATGAATGCGTGAAAGGAAGTAGCTGTCATGCCAGTAAATCAAATCTGAACTATTCCTTCCAAAATATGGCTTTCATAATTTGCTTGTTTCCTAGGCATTTGCAATTATATTCCCTCTAACACTGAAGTGCTATAAATGGATGGTGGCCTACGTAGCCTGGTGCTTGATGAGTAGTAAACTAGTGCAGTTGGATGCACAGATGGTGGAACAGATTAAAAATGTGGTTTGGCAGCAGGCCTGTAGCCTGGGTTGAACCACTGCTGTAAAGATGTGCATGCTACATTTTTTCAAAACATTACAGCATTCTGAGGTATCATGAAGTTTTGTCTCTCCCAAAGAAAAATCTGCGCTCTTGTTTTTGACGTAAAAAAAAGATAAACATTTAACCTAACTTTGGATATTTCATGTGACATATCCATTCTTTCAATGATTCTAAAGGCACAGGAATATTTTACATACCTTTTGGCCTGTCCTTAGCTGATGGTCACCGTATTTGGTATTCTGTTAATCACATTCCTGTCCTCTTCACAGATGGCACGTGCGGGCAGAGCCGAGGACCAGAGGAGAGTGATGAGTTTGAAAGTTCGTATGCGGAGGCCGGTCGACCACCTGAAAACAGGCCTTTTTAAACGTGGACAATTACCATACATGAAAGTGCTCTTTCAGATTTGCATTTCTAAATTGAACAGTGGGGCTACTTCTAAATATGTCCCGACAGTTACATGTTACTGTGATAGGTAAGTAGTAAGCATAGATTCTGTCTCCCGATTTAGATCTTTTTGATTGAGGTTGATTTTCTTTATGTAAAATGTATTTCATTATAACATTTTGAAAATGCATTTTTGAAACTACAAGTGACTTTTTATTTATTTTTTATTTTTTAAACAAATCTTTTCCACTTATTTGTTCCACTTATCAGAAACTGCAGTACCTTTGCTACCAGTTTTTATTTACATATTTGTAAGTTCAATGATAAATCTGTATATGTATGATTGAAGATCTCTCTTCAGATGAAGTTCTCATTACCAGAATTGTTTACAGGATGTTATATTGTATGAGCCATGTTTCTATATGGCACTAAGTTGGTAGTATTTTGCATATGAATGCACTGTATTTAGTAATCAATGTAATACGTTGGATTGTTGTTATTTAAATCTGTAATACATGTCAGGTGTTAGAAGCAGTGGTTCATGAAGGGCTGCAGAAAACTTTTGATATCTGGAATGGTGTGTATTGTTGCTACTGAACCAGAACATGTTTCCTCCAGTTGACCAAAAATTACAGTGCTGTACGAGGGATACTTTATATGGAATCTTTTTATTTGTGTAACAGTCACACTTGATTAAACATTCTTAATGATCATAGTAGAAGCTGTTAAAACAAGATTGTTTTAAATTCCCTTAGTGTTAGCATTCCACTTGATATCAGCAATACAAAGCAGATATATTAAAATAGCTTTTAAATTCCATACCATTGTCTTGAACTTTCTTTTTAAATCTTTACTCTATCAGTATATTTCTCAAAAGCATGATACTGGTTTTGACAGTATACCCACATAAATCATTAATTTCTCAAAGCAAAAGTAGTAAACAAGGAAATGATTTGCTATGTAAGGTGGCAGAGCTATGGATGTATGCAAGATCAGTGCAACTTTTTGGGTCATGTCAAATGTTAAAGTGTACTGAAGGAGCTTTCATATACTGTATCTCTAATGTAGAAATAGCACAATGACCATTTTTAAAAATGTATTTTAAATAAGGTTAGATAAGTCATGTTACTCATATATTTCTTAGAATTGTCAGTTTCTGTCATATATAGAATGTATTCAATATGCCAAGCCTGTTTCTGTGAAACTAATTCATTTTTAAAATCAGCTAGGTTACGCCTTGTTTCTTGAGTGATTGATCATATTTCTTGTCTGAATTTTATATATTGCAGGTACTGGAGATTTTTGTTTTTCGAGGTGTTTGTGTTAATAAAACTTAAAAAAAAGATAATGTCAGACTTAAATACACTGGCAATAAACATCCATCTTCTGACTGTTAATTCTGGAAAGGGTGCCAGGAGATCATCCCAGGCAGCACAGGGTGAATAGTATGCAGCTCCAGAGTAGTGGTATTTAGATGCACGATGCACACGCTAGGGAGAATTTAGAGACACTAATTAGCGTAACTACACGACTTCAGGGGGAAACTGGAAATAAAGGAAGAACATGCAAAAGCTGCATACTGAGCAGAGATGAGATTTCAGTCCCTGGAAGTATGAGGTCACAGCGCTAACCACGAATCCACCACTAAATAAACATAATTCATTTTTAATATGTAAAATAACTACATTATGTAACAATCACACCCCAATAAAATTGTTTTAGGAAAATATATGGTTTCCCCTATAGTATATGTTCAATCTTCGTTGAAACATAAGTTAATTGGTTAAATTCCCTGGTTTCAAATTCCTCGTAGCACCTGTTACAGCTTAATTTTCCAAGTGCGAATAAGAGAAATTATCTCTAATAAAACGTATATCAAATTGTTATAAAAACGTTTTGCGAAAATTAACTACGTCAACATCACGGGATGTTAAGGTCTGAATGCGATTAATTAAACGCGGTTTTAAAATGCTGATAGTGTTCAGCAATTTATAATATTATGAGGGTTACTGACCAGTCGTTAACCCCAAAAAAATCTGTTTATGTCGGAATATTAATATAAAATACCATGTTGCAATAAATTTACATTTACAATTAAAAAAAACATTTTTGAAAGAAAAAACAGACTACCGACTAGAAACAAAAACAGTCGCAATGAAAACATAAGTAGAGAACGGGGCTTTTGTCATTTTTATTTGGAAACCTTTTGTATTTATTTAAAGTAACTATAGCACATTTTACAAGATAAAATCTTCCACAGAATTTGGCAGAAATATTATCTGGATGCAAGTAATACGTTTGCAACAGAGCGACCAAAGTTGTCGTAACTATTGAAGTTAACGTAAGCTATACGGCGGCACTATTTGTCCACCATTTGCGTTGAGGGCTGCGGCGACAGTGGGTGCTAAGCTAATGTAGCTAACCAGCCATTTTTTGTTTCAAGAAGATGGTGGCTTCCTGGAAGGCATGAGAGGGCTTAGCTTCTCCCAACCTAACCAAAATCACTGGGGTTAATTTCACAAGGTCCAACCCTCGAGATATTTTGCTAAAATACAAGGCAAAAGAGTAAGTATCTTGCGCTGTGGCAACTACACGTTTTGTCATTTTACGCCTTTTTGTTACGGAAAACGTTACGTCCGCCATTTTTTTTGAGGGAGAAGTAGTCAGCAAGATGGCTGCTTCCATCGAAAGAGCATGAATAGAACATATTTTAAGCCTTGGCTTCATTCCGGCATGCAGTCAGTGCTTACTAATGTGTCGATGTCATTAAATCGCTGACCATATCACACAAATATAAAACTGCTCTTTTGCACGATGCGTATATGTATCACTGAACCCTTATACTGTTAACTGGCTGCATGATGCTAGCGAGTAGCACTTTGTAACAGCTTAGTTAGCTTGAATTGTTGGTTTTCACCATTTTTCAAAGACTGTTAGGTGGTTAGTAACGAGCGTAGCAGGAACGACCATAAATTCATGATATTGCTTGATAGTATATGACGGCACTTTGCATTGGGAAAATGTATGCTAGCTAAGTATCTTTGAACAACAGGGAGACCGCCCACTGTTAGCTAAGCCCTCTTGCTCTGAGAGGAGGGGATTGTGTGTTGTGGATTGTTTGGCAATATGGCGACTCCCAGACAGGCATGAAAATCGCCTTCTGCGGCAGCTAGCTAGGCTAGGCACCTAGTAAAATTGAGTGGGTTGTTTTTGGAGCTGTTGAGTGCGCTGTAAACCCTTCACATAACATAACCGCCAATCGTCAATCTTATTTGCAATTTCAGTACGTGGCCGCTACGATTTTTAAACATCAGCGTACAAATGAAGCCACGAAAGGTTTTGAATTTTTTTACATCATTTAGCTCCGCCATTTTTTAGCCTGGCGCAGGTTTGTTTGGTTGTTACAAGATGGCGGCTCCCATGGAGTGGCACTGCTTTGCTTCTGGTGGGCTCTAACTGAATGATAAAATGATCAGGCGGCTTTTTTGAAGACAAGAAAAAACATAGACTTGGCTGACAGACAGTGGCACTAGATGTTTATGATTCTATCTACCAATGAGCCTGGATCCTACTTCTTCACTAGCCGGCTTTTTCTCTCTCTTGCAAAGCGTCTACTGCTGAATAAAATGGCGGCTTCCATGGATTTTACATATTCCTGAATGGGATTGGACGTATTGATATTTACCACATCAAGATAGTACGCTGCACTATTATGCACAAAAACACTTTTAGCTACCTAGTATCTGCGTTTTGTTTTTGCATGGAGTAAAAGCGACAGCTGAATTTGATCTTATTTTCTCTGGTTTTGTTGGTTCGCTACAGTGAAATTTGCTCCTCAGGCTAGATTGCTAAACTAGCTAACGGTATCATTCTTCTAAACGTCTATTTGAAACCTTTTAGCACCGGAGTTTTTTTTTCTTTTTTTAAGCCGAAATGTCTTCACCTGGTTCCACGGTGTCTGGGACCACTGGCTCGGTTCTGCAGCCACGGTGGAAGCGGGTGTTGGGCTGGTCTGGCCCCGTCCCTCGACCCCGACACGGCCACAGAGCTGTCGCTATTAAGGAACTGATGGTTGTTTTCGGGGGAGGCAATGAAGGGATCGTGGACGAGCTGCACGTCTATAACACAGGTAAGACTGGGTTTTTTGTTAATGGCGATTAACATTTCAGCTTTAAACGAGTTAGCTAGCGAGTGCGGGCACTTGGTATACCATCAGCTATATGTGTTCATCAGCTGTGCCGTGTATATGAAGCCTATGCTTCTGCGAGCCTTTTACTTAATGCTGTCACCAGGCACGCACAAACCGAGCCGCCTTGTGGTGTAGCCCGTGCGCTCCGGCGGACTGGGCACGCGTTGCGCCAGCCCGGCGCTCCCGATCGGTCGACTCCGAGTGCGCGCAGCGGTATCAGCTGGCTATGCCTCAAAACAAAGCCGAGGCCGCTATTGGCTGACGGTTCGGCGCTATTCGGACCCGCGGCGCGTGGACCGCCGAGTTCCGCCGGCGGCTCAGTCCGTCATTCCAGATGATATGCTGTCTCTGCATGTTCTGTACCCACTGTTAGAAGTATTGAATTTGTTAAACTGTGTTTACCCGTAACACGAGGGACCCCGGGGCTGCTCGAAAGTGGGGGGAAATACAAAGAAAAATGGCGGGTTAAAATAAAATGGGCGACTTCGGCGTTGACTGCTTTGCCCCGTACAAAGCAGTTTATTTATTATTACAATTTCCAGTAACCTAATAAACTATAACAACTAATTATTGATTATAGATGAGTAATTCTAATTAGGATTAGTCATGCCTCGTCTGTAGTTTATGGTTTAGCCAAGTTGAATATGGCTGTGAATTGATGAATGAAAGTTCATACATTTCTTTATTAATCGTAGACGTCATTTGACAGCTTTAAAATATCAGTTATAGCATATTCAAATTCCCTAAATCTTTAAACATTATAATAGCGGTCAAGTGGATATGACGCATAAAACAATAATTATTTTCAGACATTACCTAAAGATATTCTAACATACTACCAAGGTTGCCAACACATATTTGGCGTGTTACGCTGCCAGACTCGCGCTCACGCAAGAAATCTTATGGCAAATGTACATTATTCCATTATAAACCAAGAATTAGCTGCATCAAACGCGTTGGGGGTAGTTTGCAAACCGTATAGACAATTTACAAGGTGATAAAAACTTATGTACGAGCAACCATGATATTACAGAACGACCAGATAGATGCCTGTATTGAAATGTTAAAATACAGCAGTAGTTTAAAGTATAGGGTCGGTCATGAAGGCCATCTCATTTCAAAGCTAAATTCTATAGCACCGCGTTCAACTAAATATCACAGGTCATCTTTTTCAGTACAGTATTTATTTATGATGTTTAATAACCGGATCGCAATATGTAACTGATAAGACGAGCGGAGTCTTGAATATTTCTGCATTCGGATGTTTAATCGTTTTAGAAAGGTTTATGACGAATACACACTTTTCTCGTGGAGGAGACTAGTGCAATTCGAATTGAACTTTGACGTCGTTGTTACGTAGGAAGATAGAGACGCCGCCGTGAGCTTTTTACGAAGGCGTTCAGGGTTAATGTGCGCGCGCGACGCAAGCGGTTTGTTTACTAATACCATGTGAAGGTGGTGGGCGCGAAACCTGAAAATGATAGTCAGGCGTGACTCTCCTGGCATGGAGAATAGTCACCTCCGTGTTACGGACTACTTCAAATTATAATTCTGTCTGAGTCTGAAAGTAGTTGTGCACGCCAAACCGTCTAGTTGGTGACATTTAAAGGCTGCTTTCTTCTACGATTAAATTGCTGATGCTAAGAAAATGGTAAGGGGCATTGTGAGTTTACATTAACATTCATTTACAATACTGTCTTTGCCTTTAATTTTCTTTAATCATCTCACAGCTCAATAGACTGCTGTCCATTTTTTTTCCTCATCAGAGTCCTTTGAGGAAAGAAGAAACATTTCTGAACTAGTAATGAAATCACTAATGTACATTCTACTGCTCCACTGCAGTATATTAACTTTGTTGTTTTAACAGGAGCACTGTTATAAGAGGAATTATTCTTAGCTTGGTATGTTACTACTTGGCTCGGTCCTTGCATTTGCTGCTGCTGAAATGATCACAAAAATGTATTTAAGCCTTGTTTCCTGTTTTGGCCCCAGTGTTAACACAGCTGTATATTATGGGTACACTTTTTGTTAATTTGAAGTCTTGAACTTAAAATTGACTGTACAACTAGCATTAAGCCCCAATCAAATTACCCAGGATCAATTTGGTTATGTGCATCTCTTATTTTCTCTAGTGTTGTGAAGTGTGTATACCGATGTCCTAAAATCACTTTCTCTGTCCTCTGCAGCCACAAACCAGTGGTTCATACCAGCAGTGCGTGGTGACATCCCACCAGGCTGCGCTGCTTATGGATTTGTGTGCGATGGAACACGGCTGCTGGTGTTTGGAGGAATGGTGGAATATGGCAAGTACAGCAACGATCTCTATGAGCTACAGGTAAGAGTTTACAGCTCCTTTGTGATTTATTTTTTATAATTGATGCAGGTAAATGCCAGACTATAGTGATCTGGGATAACACTGTATATTACAGCTATGCCACAACATTTGTCTCCTGTGTGCTTTAGGAACAGTGGTAGAGACGAGATCTAATGTAGTATTTAATTATTTTTTAAACCCCCAACACTGAGCATTTGTAGTCAGACTAGTGGGATCCAAAGTCATACTGAAAGGATAATTGCCATGACTCAGAAGTCATTGGTAACATTGCTTCATATGTTACAGATAAGAATTCATATTAGCTCTTTTTATTAATGTCATTCACAATGATTTTTTAATGGTAAGAAAATGTGTTTGCATGTATAAATTTGGCTATTGGATGGTTGGTTTTGAAAATATGTCTGTTCCTACTCTACCCATGACTAGGCCAGTCGTTGGGAGTGGAAAAAACTGAAGCCTAAAGCTCCCAAAAATGGCCCCCCTCCATGCCCCCGTCTTGGACACAGCTTCTCACTGGTGGGAAACAAGTGCTACCTTTTTGGTGGGCTGGCCAATGACAGTGAGGATCCCAAAAACAACATTCCCAGGTGATGTAGGACAAGGGGTGGGGGTTGGGGGGTATAGCAAAGAGAGTCATATTCTTGACTGTTGCGACTTCCTCTTAGTATTAAAATGGCAGAGTCACTGACCTTCTCGTATACCCAGGTATCTGAATGACCTGTATATTCTGGAGCTGCGGCCAGGCTCTAATGTGGCCGGTTGGGACATTCCCATCACCTATGGCGTGTTACCGCCTCCACGCGAGAGCCACACTGCTGTGGTCTACACAGACAGAAGCAACAAGAAGTCCCGATTGGTCATCTATGGCGGCATGAGCGGCTGCCGCCTGGGGGATCTTTGGACCCTTGACATAGGTGAGGGGACTGATAAAGGCAGTGGGTTGGCATTTTAACTCTGGATAGGTGTAGGAGGCTAGGGCAGCATGAAAGGGAACTTCAGGTTTTCCAGCCATCTTGATAGTCAACACTGGAAGCTTATCAACTTAACGAGACCCCCGCCATCCCTACAATGGACAATTCTGGAACCTGCTGCATATGGAGTCATTGTTATTTGATTATACAAGTTGCCAGGTACAGCAGCATGTATCTTAGAGGTTGAGTCATGAAGCCTAATGACAGGTAAACAATTATTTTAAAAGTACACCCTTTCTCAGATTTTTTTTTATGTTCTGCTATTTGCTAAGCCCTCCCAGTGGAATCTACAGCAATTGGTCGTATTCTTATGTAATGTTAGACTGAGGGGAAGAAATATGAATCTTGGAGGATTTTTTGGAAAGTGGAAATTAGGACAAGCTCAAAACATGACTGACTAAAGTGTGATGTGCCCTATATAGGTATATAAGATACTTTCTCTGGATTTTTTTGTTACATTCCAAGTCAAGTGGCTGTCAGAGGAAGTTTATGCAGCAAATCTGCAAAATGGTTCTTATGGAAATTTGCAAAATCTTTCCATGTGACCTTTAGAAATGGTTTATATCAGGAAATAAACAGTTTAGATGCCTTCATCATACACCCTCTGCTGTTTAGCTACTGTTTACTCATGTCTTGCATTTATTTCAGACACACTCACCTGGAACAAGCCCTCAGTGAATGGTACAGCCCCCCTGCCCCGCAGCTTGCACTCTGCCACCACCATCACCAACAAGTGAGTGTTTTCTCCCAGCTGGGGTTCTCCTGGAAGGGCGGCCTCATGGAAGGATTTCAGCTATTCCTTCTGTCCCTGCAGAATGTATGTGTTTGGGGGCTGGGTGCCCCTGGTCATGGACGACGTAAAGGTGGCCACACATGAAAAGGAATGGAAGTGCACTAACACACTGGCCTGCCTGAATCTGGGTAAGTCTCTCTCTCTCTCTCTCTCTGTCTCCCGCTGTGCGCTCTCTCTCTCTCTCTCTCTCTCTCTCTCTCTCTCGCTGTGTACTCTCCTCTCACTCTCCTTTTGCGCTCTCTCTCTCTCTCGCTGTGTACTCTCCTCTCTCTCTCCTTTTACGCTCTCACACTCTCGCTGTGCACTCCTCTCTTTCCGTTTAAAATCATAGATGTTAGTCTAGGAGTTAATGTGATGGATCACAAATCACTGGAAATGCTTATCAGTTTTGGCACAGTTTTGGTTTTCTTAGTTGTATTTCCAGCTGAAATGTTTGTTTGCCTAATTTAAAAAATATTTAGTACAAACGCACTTTAGAGACTGGAGACTAGCCTTTGGATTGCTGTAGATAACACTGTATGCTCAACAAATTTCACGGGATGTGTTATATATCACATGATGATGATTTATATGCTCTGGATTTCCAGACTCTATGTGCTGGGAGACTGTTTTGATGGACACTCTTGAGGACAACATTCCAAGGGCCCGCGCAGGACACTGTTCTGTCGCTATCAACTCCCGGCTGTATGTCTGGAGTGGCCGCGATGGCTACCGCAAGGCCTGGAACAACCAGGTCTGCTGCAAAGACCTCTGGTACTTGGAAACTGGTGAGTTTTACAGTTGCACTAGCGGAAGAGTGAAACCTGGCTGGGTCCGTTCGTAAGGCACCAACAAGGGCTGTGCTCGTGTCGGTCACAGAGAAGCCCCCGGCGCCATCGCGTGTGCAGCTTGTCCGCGCTAACACCAACTCCCTGGAGGTGAGCTGGGGTCCCGTGTCCACGGCCGACACCTACCTGCTGCAGCTGCAGAAGTACGACATCCCAGCTGCCGTGGCTGCCACGTCGCCGACCCTCAACCCCACGCCGTCTCTGCCCAGTAACTCCCCCAAGAGTCCAGCACCGGCCGCCGCCGCTCCCTCCTCACAGAACCTCCCGCTCACTGGCATCACGCTCGTGCCTCAGGTGGCTTCGCCCACGAGCTCCATGCCGGGCAGCCCCCTGGCCGCCTCCACGGCCCGTGGCCCTGGTATGTGCCCCCTTCTCTTCCAGCTCCTCATGAGATGGTTTTGGGCTTGCTTGACCTGATAAAACCTTCCCCCCCTTTGCTACTGATGGTCTGTCTTGTGCTCCTCAGCCATCCTGAAGGTTGCGGCACCCCATTCCAGTGCCGGAACTTCTATTGTCACTGTGCGACCTGCCAGTCAGGCTGGTAAATCTCCTGTCACTGTGACATCGCTCCCCGCTGGTGTCCGCATGGTTGTCCCTGCACAGAGCACTCAAGGAACGGTATGCAGTACTTGCATTTTTGGAAATGCACTTTTTCCTGTTTCAACTTTCTGTGGCGACGGCCAGTGTCCTCCTTGTAGAGCTGGCCGGTATGACCAAAAATTGATACCATGGTATTTTTTCATATCGGTTTCACGGTGTATGATGATATTTATTTATTTATTTTTAGTGTGACTGGGTGTTTACCACATTTTACAGGACACATTTTTCTTTTACGTTTTTGCATTGTTCCCACATTAACTATATTTTATTAGTAGCCATTGCACCTATCCGCCACCTTAATAACATACGACTAACGTGTTTGTTGGCTAACTGCTTATAAACGGCTAATGTTAAGGTGTGCGCAGGCCATGTTAACATTTTTGATAAGTGTGTAATAGTTCAGTGTTGCTGGAACGTGAGCTTTACTGACCTTGCGAAATTTCTCATAATGACCAGGATGTTGGTCTTTAAGATGCTTCGCCAGGTTTGACGTGCTACTTGACTTTGTCCCCACAACTTTGCAGCACTGTTTGCATACAGGCTTATCCACATCCTTAGCCTTTCCATACTCGTCTGCAAAATAATTCCAAACGACACTTTTGCGTTTTTTTTTTTTTCCCTTTACTAAAGCAGCTTGCTCAGTGCCTTCAACTGCAGCATATGCCATGTTCGGCCAGCTCGGTGTGTTTGTGTTAACCAGCGCAAATGCGATCAGAGGAGGGGAGGGGCCGTGCGAGTGTGTGCGTGTGTGTGCATGCACGTGTGCCTGCACTGTAGTGGTGCTGTGTGAAGTGTGGCGAATGAGGCGAAAAACCGTACTTTTGGTATTAATAATGGTGAAAATGAGTTTCTAATCAGATACTAATTTTTTATATCGATTAGTATCTGAGAATCGATTTTTTTTGACAACCCCAGTGTCCCATTATCCTCAACTCCAGCGTCAGCTATATCTTCCGTTTCTGATCTTTTGCAGTACATTTTTAGCAGTGCAGCAGTGAAAAGGGTCCCCCTTAAACAGTTTCCAGCTGCGACACTTTCCGGTTGTTGTGTAGCCTATTTAAACCGGTGTTGGGGTATTAGAAAAATTAATTTCATAACAATAATAAAAAACGGTTTTCGTTATGAACCAGTATACCGCCCAGCACTACCTCCTTGTATTTCTGATTTTGGTATTGAAAGAGGACGGGATTGCAGCTCAGTATTTTCTCTTGCTTAGACGATGTCTTTGAACCGCTGCTACATATCACGATCGGCAGTCTAAGTCCTAAGTATGTGATTCGGTCTGTTGGTGTGTCGCCCTTTTTTCCAGCCAATTGGGAGCAGTCCCCAGATGAGTGGCATGGCCGCCCTCGCCGCAGCGGCGGCAGCCACCCAGAAGATCCCGCCCTCCTCAGCACCCACCGTGCTTAATGTGCCAGCCGGCACCACCATTGTCAAAACGGTGGCGGTGACCCCGGGATCTACCACACTGCCAGCCACGGTCAAAGTGGCCTCACCTGTCATGGTAAGCGTGTTAGTCCTGTGTTACCTACACGCGTGTTTTGGTCTGCTCTGGGACTACTGGCCTTATTACTTGGTACCAGAAACTACGGAGGCTGTGCTGGACAGTTGATGTCAGCAAAAAAAAATCACCATCACAATGTGAAAGCGGTGCTTCCTGCTGACTTGAGCAGATTACTGCATATTATGTTTTTTTTTTTTTCCTTCTGTGTGTGACGGTCTGCTGTGTAATGCACAGAGACACATAGAGCAGAGCAATTTTGTAAGATGACTGAATGTTAAGGCAGAGTGAGGGGCGGAGTCTGGCTTTCCGTTGCATGTGCCACTAAACTGGCTCAAGTATCTCTGGCTGTGGTGTCAAGTAACGGCAGAATATCAGAAATAGATGTATTGAGCTGAAAATATTGCCGAGCAGATTACAAGTGTCTTAAATAAACCCCAGCAAATAGTTCTCCATATTTGCCGAACACATGTTTTGGTTTTAAAAATAGCAGCTGGATTTTTTTCCCCCAGTGTATAAATGGCTGTGATCAGGCCTATGTATGCGATGCATGCCCCCAGGTGAGCAACCCCGCCACCCGGATGCTGAAGACCGCCGCAGCTCAGGTTGGCACCTCTGCCGTCTCCACGCCCAACACACCCACGCGCCCAATAATCACCGTTCACAAGTCTGGAACTGTCACCGTCGCCCAGCAAGCCCAGGTCGTCACCACTGTGGTGGGTGGCGTCACCAAGACCATCACTCTGGTGAAGAGCCCTCTCACCATGGGAGGAGGTGGGACTCTGGTACGTAGAGCGTGGGACTGGAAATTGACGTAGTGTTGGGTTGGATGTTGCTGCTAATGACTCCTCCTGCCTTGTTCTCTTTGTTCAGATCTCTAACATTGGAAAAGTGATGTCCATGGTGCAGGCAAAGCCAGTGCCGACCTCGGCTGTGACTGGTCAGGCTTCTACCAGCCCTGTGACCCAGATCATACAGGTGAGCATATATCTGATTAACCTGCTGTTAAAAGTAAAATTGTTTACAAAGCTCGCTGACAAATGGAGAGAGTTTTAACACAAAGTGATCCAGGAACATTAATGTAGCTGTCAGACTGCCAGTCTCCCTTTTGGCACCTCCCCCATTCATTACAGGGACTTCACACATTGCTGTTTATGTTCCTGTCATTGGGGCTAGTCAGCCTGGGTGAAGCACTACATCTTGACCTCGTCCTTGAACTCTGACCCTGTTCTTCCCTCCGTTCAGACGAAGGGCCCTCTGCCAGCCGGGACCATCCTCAAGCTGGTGACCTCAGCAGACGGCAAGCCCACTACCATCATCACCACCACGCAGGCCGGTGGTACTGGGAGCAAGCCCACCATTCTGGGGATCAGCAGCGTCTCCCCCACTACCACCACCAAGCCAGGCACCACCACCATCATTAAGACCATTCCTATGTCGGCCATCATGACCCAACCAGGCGCGACAGGTGAGCGCTGCTGCTTGACGACTCGCTGTTTCCTTAGTGCATATTTACAGGGGTTTCTGGCTTAAAGCTAAAAGCTGCTTCTCTCTTTCAGCAGGAGTAACTAGCAGCACTGGGATCAAGTCACCCATCACGATTATCACCACCAAGATGATGACTGCTGGCACTGGGACTCCTGGAAAGATCATCACTGCCATGCCGAAGCTGGGAACTGGGCCTGGCCAGCAGGGGGTGACGCAGGTACTTAAAGTACATCCATATTCCAACTTCCAGTATGGGGTCATGTGGGCCCCGGAGCCTATCTCAGGCAGTCTTTGACCCTGGATGGGATGCCAGTTTATCACAGGGCACATACATTCTGCAGTGTTAGAGACCCCAGTTAGCCAGTCACTCGTGCCTTTGGACAAACCAATGAGGTGGGGTTTTACCTTCCCATCCTGGAGATGTGAAACAATGGTTCTTCCCCCTGAGCTACCTCTCTTTTAATAATAATTTAAAATTTCACATTACATTTGTACCCAAATTTGGCATCTTCTCTTTGGAAAATAAATAGGCTAAATTGCACAAGTTGGCATACCATGCTATGCCACAAAAGGAGTTCTGGAGGGTTGTGGTAGTGATGCACGATAATGCATTTTTCAACCAATACCGATAATCGATAATTTGCTCCTCCTTACAGCCGATAGCCGATAATGTCAAACCGATATTTGTATTAAAAGACCTAATAAAAAGAGTACAGAAAAACAAGAACAAATGTAACTTTACAAAAGCAGAATTTATTTCTACTTTTTCACATTAATGTGGACAGGCATCAAATCCAACATCCAACCTACAACAAATTGTCAATGTGTAATGGTAAGCTTTTAGGAAAAGAAAAAAATTTAATACTTCATTGCACAACAAGGCTCTTAAAAGTAAGCCATTTTTGGAGGCTAAATTAAGTTCATAATTATCGGATTTCATTATCGGTTGAATGTTTCATTATCAAAATTATCGGTGTGACGTCATAATTGCCATTATCGGCCGATAATTATCGGTGACCGATATCGTGCATCCCTAGTTTGTGGTATTGAAATATCAATCCAGTGTACTTTGGCATTTGATGTAATTGATAAAGGCGTGTTTTAAGCTCATTTATATGATCTGTTTTTACAAAAAGCAAAGTCTCCTGCGTGTCTTCATGCTTGGGTGTCCTGACTGCTTTCTGGGTTTCACCAAAGCTCCCTTCAAAAACGGCATCACCGAAACGTAATCGTATCTCCGTGCCTCGGTGAACATGCGTAATTTCCTGCTGGCTGGAACAAATGTTGTACTTTCTCCATTGACACTTCAGTCTCTTATCTAGCAGATGTATCTCATTATCTTCCCATATGCTGCTTAACTTGTACATTGGAGTGATTCATGATCAGCCTTTGTAAACGTCCCTAGTTTGACTTTTAATGTGTCCCCTTCTACTTTCAGGTGGTTTTGAAGGGTCCTCCAGGGCAGCCAGGCACTATTCTTCGAACTGTGCCGATGGGTGGGGTCCGTCTTGTAACCCCGGTAACTGTATCTGCTGTCAAGCCAACCGTAACCACACTTGTCGTCAAGGGAACGACTGGTAAAGATTCTGTTTTTATTCAACCAAATAAATCGCATCACAATGGGGATAAAAATACTTTTAAAGTGATTTCGATATGCTATGTCTGTGGAGAGCTTTTGCTGCTCTGAAGCTTGTTTTTATGTTTGTTAGAGGAGTCGGGGAGTTTAGGTATAAATGTGGTTCTTCCCCCTTGGCCTTTCAGGTGTGACAACTCTCGGGACAGTGACAGGCACGGTTTCCACTTCCCTAGCAGGCGGCAGTGTCGCTAGTGCCAATTCATCCCTTGCCACGCCCATCACCACCCTAGGCACTATTGCCACGCTGTCCAGCCAGGTCATTAATCCGGCTGCCATCACTGTGTCCGCCGCCCAGACCAGCTTGACCTCAGCGACCCCACTGCCCACCCCGACCATCACCATGCAGGTACGACTCCTTATGGTTGCTTATTTTCATTCTCTTTTGAAAATGTCGGAGATGCAATCTGAGATTATAATTTTAAGCGATGCATTATATAATGGTGGTTCAATATGTAGTTGACTCGCATCCCTTGTTAAACCCAAACTGATGGTAGCTTCCATTTGTGTTAGCTGGTACTTTGCTACTTAATTTGATGTGCTCAGTTGGTTGAATGGCTTCATAATATCCTGAACTGGTCACATAAGTTCTTGAGTAATTCCTAAGGTTTTTCAGTTAAGGATTCTAACATAGTTATCTTTATAGACTGTTAAATTTGACATTGTTTCTGTCATTTTCTTGCCTTTAACAGCATATGTTATTGGATGTTACTGTATTTGTGTTCTCTGGTATGAGTTGGTATGAGTCGGCTATAAAACACTAGCCCTGCGTTCTCCCTACACTAAATGTCTAAGGTGGTGAAATCTATAGAACTGCAGCCTGTTTTTGGTCCTGTTTTCCTTGCAGTCAGTGAATCAGCCGACCCAGGTAACCTTGATAACTACACCTAGTGGGGTGGAGGCTCAGCCAGTGCAGGAGCTGCCTGTCTCCATCCTGGCGTCCCCCACCTCTGAGCAGCCCAGTGCTGCTGAGGCTGGGGGGGATATGCCCGGTACCGTTACCCTGGTCTGTTCCAACCCCCCCTGTGAGACACATGAGACTGGCACCACCAACACGGCCACCACTGCTTCTGCCAGCATGGGTGGGGTCCAGCAGGTGTGCTCCAACCCCCCCTGTGAGACCCACGAGACGGGCACCACCAACACGGCCACCACTGCTTCTGCCAGCATGGGTGCCAACCAGACTGGCACGGTGCAGAGGGTGTGCTCCAACCCCCCCTGTGAGACCCACGAGACGGGCACCACCAACACGGCCACCACTGCTTCTGCCAGCATGGGTGCCAACCAGACTGGCACGGTGCAGAGGGTGTGCTCCAACCCCCCCTGTGAGACCCATGAGACTGGCACCACCAACACGTCTACCACTGCTTCTGCCAGCATGGGTGGGGTCCAGCAGGTGTGCTCCAACCCCCCTTCAGAGACCCATGAAACAGGAACCACCAACACGGCTACCACAGCCAGTTCCAACATGGGCTCTGACAAGATGGGTACTGTGCAGAGTCAGTCGGGGTCCCAGTGTCCCCCTGCCAATGCAGCGTCTTCTCAGACCTCCACCTCTTCTGAAGCTGGCACTGGCGCTGGTGTTTTGCACCCAGAGAATCTGCGTACTGGCACCACAAACACTTCCACCACGGCGCATGCCAACATGGGCTCTGACCAGACAGGCACCGTGCAGAGCTCTCAGTCTTCACTGGAGAACCGCAGGTCCATCAGCAGTGCCTCATGTCCCATCTCACAGACGCCCTCTGAGAATGAGCAAGAAGTTTGCTCCAATCCCCTTTGTGAGACGCATGAACCGGACACCACCAACACTACCACCCAGGAGGACTCTAGCATGGGTAGTGGTCAGACAGTGCAGAGGGTGTGCTCCAACCCCCCCTGTGAGACCCATGAGACTGGCACCACCAGCACGGCCACCACTGCTTCTGCCAGCATGGGTGCCAATCAGACTGGCACGGTGCAGAGGGTGTGCTCCAACCCCCCCTGTGAGACCCATGAGACTGGCACCACCAGCACGGCCACCACTGCTTCTGCCAGCATGGGTGCCAATCAGACTGGCACGGTGCAGAGGGTGTGCTCCAACCCCCCCTGTGAAACCCACGAGACGGGCACCACCAACACGGCCACCACTGCTTCTGCCAGCATGGGTGCCAACCAGAATGGCACGGTGCAGAGGGTGTGCTCCAACCCCCCCTGTGAAACCCACGAGACGGGCACCACCAACACGGCCACCGCTGCTTCTGCCAGCATGGGTGCCAACCAGAATGGCATGGTGCAGAGGGTGTGCTCCAACCCCCCCTGTGAAACCCACGAGACGGGCACCACCAACACGGCCACCACTGCTTCTGCCAGCATGGGTGCCAACCAGAATGGAACGGTGCAGAGGGTGTGCTCCAACCCCCCCTGTGAAACCCACGAGACGGGCACCACCAACACGGCCACCACTGCTTCTGCCAGCATGGGTGCCAACCAGACTGGCACGGTGCAGAGGGTGTGCTCCAACCCCCCCTGTGAGACCCACGAGACGGGCACCACCAGCACGGCCACCACTGCTTCTGCCAGCATGGGTGCCAACCAGACTGGCACGGTGCAGAGGGTGTGCTCCAACCCCCCCTGTGAGACCCACGAGACAGGCACCACCAACACGGCCACAACGGCCACATCCAGCATGGACACTGGAGAAAGCACAGGTAATTTAGCAAAAAAAAAAAAAAAAAAGTCGGGGTGTTCGCCTTTGGTTACGAGGCTCTGACCTCCCATCTCTAAAACCATTGGTGTGTCTATTAATCCTCCCGATGAAATGTGAACAATTCAGATTAAATCCACAATGTCAATGATATGTGCTGCTTTCTACTTTAATTAGGTCAATAAGTACCGCATTTCTGAAATCATGAATGAGGACATTAAAACATTACCCTCTAGCAGAAAGTTTGACTGTAAATGGGTCTACTGGCACCCCACAGCACTCATGCTCAAGCTGTGGTCCAGCTGGCTGACCTAGGTGACATAAAATTTGAAACTGACCCCCCCCAAGTCAAGCTTCTGTAGTACCTCAGTGTTTGGGATCTAACTAATATTTAAGTTGTGCTGGAATAGCTGGTATGCTGGATGTGGAACTGAACATGGACCTCGTAAGTACGTGTGTTTCATATTAGAACATTGATATCTAACATGCTTTCTCTGCACTTGTATGGTCTTCTAGCTCAGCAGAGTAGTGGGACAGCAGAAGGAGATGATGGCTCCAATCCTGAGTCATCTTCCTCTCCTGCACTGCTCTCTGAAGCAGCCAGTGCTACGGTATCTCAGAGCCGGGCCATCACAACTGTGACTCACGCCACTCCTGTACCCGGACCTTCAGTACCTGTAAGACCTGAAGCTGCACCACATTTAAGTACTGTGAGATGCACTGTAACTGTCTCGCTTCCACTTCAGCCAGTGTTATGTGGGGGGGGGAAAAAAACACAAGGTGGTCAGCTTTTTAAAAATAGGAAATTGCTGCCCCCTTGTGGTCAGGCTGGGCCCTCTGAACACACAGCCTTTTGGGTCTCAATTGCCCAGGATTAACCCCTAAATTGAGGCATAGCAGACATTTTGTCCACTTAAAAATTAAGTGTTATTTACTCACTTTGGTCCATCCCTCCAGACCATCGCCTCCATCACTGAGGCATCCGGCATTCCCTGTGAAGAGGCCTCGGGCGAGCCCGCCCCAGAGCAGCCACAGCCAGAGGAGGAAGCCCTGATGGCCGAGCAGGCCCAGGAGGGGTCCTTAGAGGCCGCCGCTGCCGTCCCGGAGGAGGAAGGGGAGCCGATGCAGACTGAGTGTCAGGCCGGGCTGGGCGAGGACGCCGTTGTCGGGGTGATATCCATGGAAGATGAGTCAGTAGGCGTGGCCGAGGCGGAGGCAGCCGCCGTGCTGCAGGCTGAAGTGGACCAGCTGCCAATGGCCATGGAGACTCAGCAGGGCCAGGAGGAGCAGGCAGAGGTACTGCCGCTTTATCGCCAAGCAGCTAGTGCTCTTAACGAGACAGCCATCCCCGTAGTAATGAAGTAGAGCGGTAATTAATTCATACAGACCCTGCTGAACTGAAATGTAGCTGCAGAAAATGGCCTCCTCTGTTCGTCTCTCAATCTGTCCCTCGCTCTGCCGGGAAGCAGCTGGAGCCAGCGGCGGAGGAGGCGGGAGCCTCGGCGGATGCGCAGACCCTGACCCTGCCCCAGGAGCTGATGTCCGAAGGGCAGCCCACCACGCTAATGGTGACGGGCCTCACCCCCGAGGAGCTAGCGGTGACCGCGGCCGCTGAAGCCGCTGCCCAGGCCGCAGCCACCGAGGAGGCCCAGGCGCTGGCCATTCAGGCCGTTCTGCAGGCCGCGCAGCAGGCAGTCATGAGTGAGTACAGGGCACCGGGCAACTGCTGCGCTGCGTCTGTGCTGAATTGTGGGAGCCATTCATTTGGATTCTCTCACACTGCCAGGTGAAGGGGACTCCAGCCATGATGGCCAGCAGACCACCACCATCCCCATTGTGCTGACGCAGCAGGAGCTGGCTGCCCTGGTCCAGCAGCAGCAGCAGCTACAGGAGGCACAGGCCCAGGCTCAAGCTCAGGCTCAAGCACAGGCTCAGGCTCAAGCACAGGCTCAGGCTCAAGCACAGGCTCAGGCTCAAGCACAGGCTCAGGCTCAAGCACAGGCTCAAGCTCATGCTCAGGCTCAAGCACAGGCCCAGGCCCAGGTCCAGGTCATCGCAGTGAGCGCTCAGCAGCAGCAGCAGCTAAGTGCCCAGGCTGCTGCTCTGCCCACGGAGGGTCTGGCCCCCGCGGACAGCCTCAACGACCCGGCGTCTGAGAGCAACGGGCACAGCGACATGGCAGCTGCAGTCTCCAGTGCAGTGGCCCGGCTGCTGCCCTGCACTCCAGCTGAGAGTGAGTGTCCATGCGAGTTCGGTGTGGTGGCCAGTGTTTAGAAAAACATCCACGTTTTGTGTCGGGTGCTGATAAGTAATCGCCCCTGCAGGTCTGGCCCCCTCAAGCACCTTTGCACCTTCACAACCCCTGGTTGCGGCCAGTCCAGCTAAGATCCAGGCAGCGACTGCACTGGCTGAGGTGGCCAATGGCATCGAGTCTGCAGCAGGGGTCAGTGTGGGGAACAGCCCTTGTACCTGCATATGCTCTACTACAAACTTCGAAATGCCCCCTCTGCCATTTTCCAGCCAGCATCATAGCAGTTTAGCACATGTGGCTAACTGGACATTGTGTTTCGACACCTTTTAGAAGCAGAGTCCCTCACCTGCCGTTGTGAAGGCCCCAGTGAAGAAGGAGAACCAGTGGTTTGATGTTGGGATTGTCAAGGTCACAAACATGTTGGTCACCCACTACTTTGTGCCAGCAGATGATGCACCTGCTACCGATGTAAGTCAGTTGTAATGGTGGTGTGGAAAGGGGACGATGGATGCTCAGTGTGGTGGTGCTCACATGCAGGCTTGTGTGTGTCAGGATGATTCGGGAGCTGTCCCGGATTACAGCCAAATGAAGAAGATGGACCTTCAGCCCGGCACCGCATACAAGTTCCGCGTCTCGGGCATCAACGCCTGTGGCCGCGGGGCCTTTTCTGAGATTTCCGCCTTTAAGACCTGCCTGCCAGGCTTCCCAGGAGCACCCTGTGCCATCAAGATAAGCAAGGTAAGGCCGAGGAGCACGCAGACGTGTTCTGCTGTATCCCCCGATGGGCCATCAGGCTTAACCAAACACCATCTGTCCCATCACCCAGAGCCCAGATGGTGCTCACCTGACCTGGGAGCCCCCCTCGGTGACGTCAGGAAAGATCATTGAGTACTCGGTGTACTTGGCCATCCAGAGCACGCAGGCGGGAGAGCCCAAGGCCTCGGCCCCAGCACAGCTGGCGTTCATGCGCGTTTACTGCGGCCCCAGCCCCGCGTGTCTCGTACAGACGTCCAGCCTCTCCAACGCCCACATCGACTACACCACCAAGCCAGCAATCATCTTCCGCATCGCTGCACGCAACGAGAAGGGCTACGGCCCAGCCACGCAGGTCCGGTGGCTGCAAGGTAGGCAGAGCCCCTAAAGCTGCTCAGTTGATTACTGAGAGAAGCTGGCAGTCTTTTGCAGGAGGGCCCTTTGAAAGAGTCTTATTGCCTTAATCTCTTGGACTTTTGGGAATGATGCGTATTAGAATGTGGACCTTTCACTGTACATATATCTAGGGTGACAAGATAAGCCATGTCAACTTTACAAACTACTTTTAAAACTGAGGCTCCGGTGCTTGGCTAAATAAACCAGTCAAAGCACATGAACTGCAGTTTCCTTGATTCAGAGGCTCATCCAGGTGTTTCACATTAACATTAGTGACACTTGCATGGTTATAGGAAACTGACCAATCATCACACAGAAAGAACTGGGTTTAAGTGAAATCCAGGTCGTCTTAATTGAAATGGTAGTTCACAGTTCTTGTCCTAGCTCAGTATCCGCCCTGTCATGGATTATCTGGTCACCCTACAAATATCCCAATTTCTCTAATTGCTCTCATTTCTTCAGAGTCCAGTAAAGATGCCGCTTCTGCTAAACCTGCCACGAAAAGGCCGGTCTCATCTGACATGTGAGTCCCTTGGAATCGCTCATCTTTTAGAAATATAATTTGGGAAGTAAGCATGTGCACCCCCTTTGGCTGCTCCTACAGTGATTAATTACAGATTCAGCTAAGTAGAGCTCAGCAGCTTGCTGGCTTTACCTCTCACTCATGTGATTCCATCTTTCACCACAGGAAAGGTGCTGGTCCAAAGAAGGCCAGGTCTGACCAGTGAGCTCGTATCCCCGTCCTCTTCTTCCTGACCAGTAATAAGATTGAAGTCACCTTTTGATCATCCTCCACCAGGCCCCCTGCACCACACCCTTTACTGAAATGAGACAGGACCACATCACTGGGGTCAGACTACAGCGGGGAAAAAAAACACAATAAAATCTTTGGAAAAAAACGACCCAGTCACAGCTCGGTGGTGCCATGAACGCCTTATCTCAATCTGTGTATATATTTTTTATTCCATTATTGATGATCCTACTTCAGTGAAACAAAAGAAAAGCACATTTACTTTTCTGCTTTTTTTTCCTCTGGCATCCTGCTAAACCGAAAATGCAACATTCAGGCAGGTATTTAGTTGCTTTTTACCCATTTTGTTGCCTCTCCTTCCCGCATCTTTGTTTTAAAGAACAATGAATAGAAACTAACAACTCTCTGTAGTCCGTTAGCCTTTTTCAAAAAGCCAATTTTAACTGGGAGATTGTGACTAAAGATTTAAGGAGGATGTGTGGGACGTAATCTTCAAGTGGTATATAGATAAACCAGAAAACAGACGGCACTTGCTCTCAAAGGGGATAAAAGCTTCATCTTGAAAGGAGATGCGGATTGACGTGAACCCGGACTCACATCCAATCGTTCTTTTGCATCACTGTGTGCTTGTACCTTACAGAATGCAAAGTGCAGACTGGGGGTTGATCTTAAGACATGGAAGAGAAATGAACTGTGGTGCTTTTGAGGAGATGGACTTGGTCTATGCTTAGACCTACAGTGTGAAGCAAATCTTGTAAAAAAAAAAAAAAAAAAAAAAAATTAAAAAGAAAAAGAGTGGAAAAAAATCTAAATTAGCAAGCAGTGATGCAGATGTTCTGCGTGTTTATTTTTGTATTTTTTTTAAGTACTTTTTCTGTGTGTTTCAGAGAGCAGTTTTAAATCCCATTCTTTCTTTTACTGTTTTGTTCCCCAATGGTCTATATACTCCATGTGTGTGTAGGAGCTGACAAGGCTGAACTGAAGGAGTCACAAAATTATATATATATATAATATACTTTTTTTAAAATCCTGGTTTGATCCATTGTTAGTCTTGTTGTATACAATGTAATGGGGCATATGTTTAATTCATTTCAAAGAGGGCAAAAGACACGGATCTGAAAACCCAGAGGGCGAGATGAGAGTTCTTGTTTACTTTCAGAACATTGCAAAAGTATCCTATTTGTGTGTAAACAAATGATATGAAAGGACTCTCGCAGGAAAAATCATACACATTCTCTCTTCCTTTCATGCAGTTTCCCACTTGATAATGGCTTCAGTAGAGGATTTTTTTTTTTTTTGGATCTTTAAAATTTTCTTACATTTTTTGTCTCTTCCCAAAATTCATTAAAACAATGACCTCTGGAAATGCAGAATGCATGTAGGAGTTTCTCTTACAGGTAATTAGAAGGGATAAAGTTTATCAAAATGTTACCAGAAAGATTTTTGGCAGTATGAAAGGGGGATTAAAAGAAGATGTTTGACTTGGCCAGACTCTGGACTCGCTTGTAAATTAGTTGCTTCATATAGCAAGAACATTTTGGCTCTTTTATATACAGTTATCTGTAAGACGTTTTTACATGTTGGTCATCTCGATCGCTTTTGTCGACATAAAACGCAGAAATGTATTCTCTCTCAGTTACGCCTATCATTTCTGAATTTCGTTTCCAGTGTAGGTCAATGTGTTGAGAGGGCAGTTTTGTCATGAATTAACTTTATAAAATATCAGTATTTGCTTTCACTGATTTATGAATTTCTGCTAAAGTCATTAATATATATAATTTCTTTATGGCTAATTTGCAGTTTTCAAATCCAGGAGCAGAGGAAAGGTGTTATCTGTTAATGCTTGTTGACAGTAATTTATCTTCATCTTTAGAACCTCTCACCATTGGCCAATGAAAGTTAATTCCACAGTTAGAATCTACGTGTTTGTGCCCTTGTCTCTCATCTCGTTTTTTTTGTGTCATTCCAACTGAAAGTAGGGACTTGGATTCAAGCATAAAGTTATGGTACTGACACCTGAACATTTCTGATTTAACTGAAGGATGAATAAAACCATAAACATAGGCCCATTTTGTTCCTGTGCTGTGCTACAGAAGTGTCCTTTTTCCCCGACTTTGAATGGTCAGTGTTTTTGCAGCTTGTCAGTCGTCAGCTATGTAATCCCTGCCCTGTAGTGTACATAAGTTAAGTTGGCAGAGATGTTATCAAATGTCAGAAAAAGTTTGGTTCTCGTGTGAAGGTAGTTTGTTTAAAATGTGTCTGGTATACGGAATTTGTATAAATACAATGGATTAATAAAAACAGCCAACACTGAATGTGTTTCCTGTGCTTTCTTTCCACTCCTGCTGCTAGTGGTGTGCTACTGCATATGTGGTAGAATAGCTAGGAAGCGAAATGTCACTGCCAACTTAACTTAAAACAAGTATGGAGGAGTGTTGGGGTCATTGGGTGCCCCTTGTAAACTGTTCTTTCTTGGCCTTTGGTTTGGGAACTATGTTTTTGGTTTATAGTGTATTTCAAGCAATATTACTCAAGTGTTCTTGTATAAGTGTTCTTCCTAATTTATGTTCCTGCAGCCTCCGGTATCATCGCATTAGCTTGATAGATGTATTCCGTATCACACACTGACGTGTCCGTTAACCCTGTGTTGTAAGACGTGGTGCAGAAATTTGTTAAAACATTTTTATATGAATAGCTTGTAAGAGGTATGGATTATGGATCTGGGGCAGTTCTCACAGAGGATCTGAAGACAGACTCCAGCTGATGGAGCATCTTCATTCTGTCACTGCTGTGATGAAGTGATACTCCCTAATTGGAGCAACAACCGATGACCATGCAGTGAGTACTCACTGGCAGCTGCCAAGTGAAATCCTGAGGGGTGTGGCCAAGGATAGATGGAAGAAGTGACTTCTGAATAACAGGGAAAATCGCATCTTTGCTTGTTAAAAAATTATTGCGCCACATTGAATAGTTAGGAAAGAGCATACAACACCTGTCCAGTACTGCTACATAGGTAGGCAAAAGTTGTGATCCAGTTAAAACTGACAAGGAATTTCATAAAAATCCTTCAAATGGAAGCTAAACTCTTAATACAGTTTGATAGCACTCCCCCCTCCTGCATCTCAATATCTTGGTTTGATTATTTTAAAATACAGATTTACGTGTATTGTATATGAACAGATAAAGATGTTAGCACCCAGTTGCTCAAAGAGATACGTTTATGTATTATTTAAAAACGCTAGATCTAAATTAGGTGTGGGGTCTGAGTAGCCAGATTTGCTACTGAGCCTGGTTTCATAAAGAATCGCAGCTCCTATACAACCTTAATATTTAATTTTTATTGATTATTCATATGATAGGTGCACAGTACTTAACCGAACAATGCGGGTTTGATTTATGGAGAATGCTGAGTTTGTTTAAACCTGATAACTATTAGAGTATCCAGTTAGCTATAATTGCACGGTAGGTGGTAGCACTGAGCAAATAGATGTAAGCGCTTGTAACCGATAAGCGTAGAGGAAGAATCCAAGCCGAAAGGTTAGGAAGTATAGGAAGGGTTTGTTTGTAAGTAGCTGTAACTATGGAAACGGCATCTAGGCATCTGTAGGTAACAAACGCTAACATTACGAATAGCAAAGCTTTGCTTGGCGTAGCTCATTTAGTAATTATGCTTAAGATTTGAAGGTGGATATTAGCCGCTTAGCTATCTATTTAATGATGGACCAGTACAGTATTTTGGGGAGGATTGGAGAAGGAGCCCATGGAATTGTTTTTAAAGCGAAGCACATCGAGGTAACGAATACAATTATACATTGACAAATTACCTGCGAAAGTTAAGGTCACCAGCAACACGGCGCTTGAGCGATCCTCCTTAAATCCCCTGTCTCTTAGCTAATGTAACCGTACTAGCGCTGCTTTTGCTGCGATCCTGTTGCTTTAGAGCGCTAAAATGAGGACTCAAAAAAGCAGGGAGATGTTTTCCGTCTCATAGCAGTTGTGAAGTAACGCCGTGTTACATCTTCCCGAAACGTTAGCGTAATGAAGCAAAAGTTGGCTGGCAGTATAGAAAGGATTCAAAATGCTTATTGTGATTTGTACTGGAACAAGTACTGAGTACAATTAAATTGCCGTATTGCTAAAATGTTTTGGATTTAACTGTATGCTTTCAAAACGTAATAATCAAGGCGTCATGTTTTTAAACCCTTGAATAATTTGCCTAGCTAAGACCATTATAATGGCTAATCCAATACAGTACTAAATCAAACGTACCATTCATATGGTTCGCATATTCATCATAAGAAAAATAAATTAAGGTTCCTAGTGAATTAAATGAAAAAAATATTTTAAAATGGCTGCATTTCACAGAGAGTTAAATATGTTTCTCCTATCTTGAGGCAAAGTAGACTCAAGGAAAAAGATAACTTTTTAAGTTTTTCTGTAGACAGGAGAGACTGTAGCCCTGAAGAAAGTGGCCCTTCGAAAGCTTGAAGATGGAATCCCTAACCAGGCTCTCCGTGAGATCAAGGCTTTGCAAGAAATTGAAGACAACCAATATGTGAATCTTTATTCCAATTCGAAGAAATATTTATTACGTAAAGCAAGTTATTTCATGTAAAGGGTAGTTTTGGTCAACCTGGTTTTCCTTCTTCCCTCTCAGGTGGTCAAGCTGAAAAATGTGTTCCCTCACGGCACAGGCTTTGTCTTAGTATTTGAGTACATGCTGTCAGACCTTTCTGAGGTCATACGTAACTCCCAGCAACCCCTCACTGAGTCCCAGGTCAAAGGTTATATGCTGATGCTTCTGAAGGGGGTGGCTTTTTGCCATGAAAATTCTATCATGCACCGGGTGAGACTAACTCTGAAATGTTATTTTTATACATGTTTTAAATTTATTTACCTAATGCATTAATTATGCCTGTGTTTTATTTGTTTATTTAACAATATTAAGTCAGGCACTGGGTGGCATGGTGGTGCAGTGGTTAGCACTGTTGCCTCACACCTCTAGGACCAAGGTTCCAGCCTTTGCCATCGCTACATGTGTACGGAGTTTGCATGTTCTCCCCATGGTATAGTGGGGTTTCCTCAAGGTACTCTGGTTTCCCCCACAGTCCAAAAACATGGTGAGGCTAATCGGAGTTACCAAATTGCCTGTGTGTGTGCCCTGCAATTGGTTGGTGCCCCATCCTGAGTTGTTCCCTCCCTTACGCCCATAACTTCTGTGATAGGCTTCAGACCACCCACAACCCTGAGTAGGACAAGTGCTTTCAGAAATGGATGGATGGAATTCGGGTACATAAACAAAATTTGAGTGCCTTAATAGGACTCATAGGTCTTTTGGGTTGTGAAGTAAGCCTTTTGTGCCATGGTACAGTACAGACCGATCACACTAGTCAAATAAGCTGAACTTGAGGGGTCAAACGTGCTCAAGCATGGTACACGTCACCTAGTATAAGTACAGCCTAAGAGGCCTTCTCCTTGCAGGATCTGAAACCAGCTAACCTTCTCATCAGTTCCACTGGCCACCTCAAGATTGCAGACTTTGGCCTAGCCAGACTCTTCTCCAATGACAGCGAGCGGCTCTACAGTCACCAGGTGGCCACCAGGTACACAAGCACCATGGGTTAGGGGAGCTTTGCCTGCTAGTTGATATTTTGTCTTCATGCGCGATGCTATATTTTTAATGGATAATGAGTTACAATCTCTTTAAAAACAACATTATTTGTATGATCCTGCCAAACAACAGGATATGCAAAATATATGACAAAACTTGTCAATTGTCTGGAAGTGTATGTGTATTTTTTACGGTCGCATATAAATACCCCTATTAAAGAAACAGAGCTGATTCCCATCCTTCCCCTGTTCCTCAGATGGTACCGAGCACCGGAGCTCCTCTACGGTGCCCGGAAGTACGATGAGGGTGTGGATCTCTGGTATGTTCCTGCAGTCCTGCCTATAAAATAAGCCTTGGAGTCTATTGTGATGTTTCTTGACCTCTAGTTAGCAATAAGATGAGGAGCAGAGAGCAGAATTGACACGGAATGAAAGGAGACTGTATGAGATGGAGCCGTATCTGTTGATATTAGGTACTATGTGGTAAACAAATGTTAGGGGATGATCCGCTTGTTCTTTCACTTAGTTTTATGGACTTTATATACTGTACTTTTATTTTTTAGGTCAGATAATTTCATAAGAATGGCCTCATGACTTGTAAGTGAAAGTAGGAGCATTATTTGCTCTCTATGCTGCAGCAGGGGGTGACAGTGCACTTACCCTGACCCTGTGAGTCACTGGCAAATACCTGCGAGAATCACAAATTTGAATTTATTTGAACGAAGCATATATTCAAAACCCCAACTATGTGTCTACAGGTGTATGTAAAAGTTTGACTTGATTCAGCCAGTTCCTTAGTGAGAAGAAGTTAATGTAACCTCTGCAGGGTCCAAAATTCAAAGTACTTTTGCTATTTTAATTTGCTGACTTTAAGCGATTGGGGGGGGATAGTAGATAGAACATGTGGAAAAGTTTGGCCACCCGTCCTGCTGATTCACACTTCCTTGGTTGAATAAATACTCTGACCCCTCTAACCTCTTAGGATGTTGCACCTTCTCTCAGCGACCATCGGCCCCAACAAGCAGCTGGCTGAAGCCTTGAAAATAAAGATAACTGACTGTTGCAAAACAGGGGAAGTTAAAAAGATTTAATTGCTTCCAGCATGGAATATGCATTGTTAGAAACATCGTTAAAAATGGAATTTAAGGGGAACTGTTGAAATTAAAGCTGAATCTGAAACACCTAAAACATTTCACAGAAATTCACATAAATTGGTCAGACATATAATTTAAGTATTAAATATGCAAAATACTTGCGTAACGTGACTCTAGCTAACAGGTCTTAGTGTTGCCTACTGAAAACATATGTGCATGAAACAGGTATTCCTTAAAGTCTGTTTTAAGTGGACAAAACACTGGAACCTTTTAAAACAAAGTACTAACTAAGGAAAAATTTTACTTGTTCATCATAACCATCGCATAGCATGTTATGCATAACCATTGTATAGCATATAGTATGGTGTGAATGGAAGGAAGAATGGATTCAATTTAATACCCAGAAGTCTTCAAAAACAATGTCCCAAAGTCACTGAAAAAATTTAAGTAGAAAGATTATCTGAAACCCATCAAGAGCGTCAATGAAGTAAATCTGCAGCACATACAGGATGATCCAAGAATCTTTCTTGGCTAGAAAAGTTATTCAAGGAAGAGTGCAAAAAAAAATCTTAAGGTAAAAATAAAGACTTTTCTTGGATACTAGAACGATTTTGAAGCTGTAATATCTGCCTAAGGCAGTGATACAAAGTGATTAATACTGATTAATGGGGTGTCTACAATATTGTACATGTTACATATCTATCATTTTATTTCTTTTTCAATCTTTAAATTCAGTGGCACATTGGGTAACACTGTCATCTCACCTCCCTGGCTGTGGGATTGAGAGTTTGCATGTTCTGCTGGTGCCATGTTGGATTACACCTGGTATTTTCTGTTTCCTCCCGCAGTCCCGAGGCATGCAGTTAGTCTAACTGACACATCAAGGTTGCCCCTAGTGAATGATTGTGTGCGTATGTGTGGTCTGTGATGGCCTGGGGTCCCCTCCAGGCTGCACCCCAGCCTTGTGTCCTGGCTGCCTGGGATTGGCTCCAGGCCCCCACAACCCTGACCAGGATAAGGGGTTAGAACATTGTTGGGTGGAAATAGCAGCTGTGCATTAAAAGCTGCAGATGTAAGTCGCGCTTCAGCTTGGATGGTGCAGAACTTATATTAAGTTCCTCTTTCTTTGACATTAAAAGAAATGTATAGTTTGACCAGTTACAGTCATATTTTTGCTTACATCTATATGTGCATTTCATTACTAATCCCAGTCCTGTATTGTGTACACCAGGGCAGTGGGCTGCATTTTTGGCGAGCTGCTGAATAACTCCCCTTTGTTCCCTGGTGAGAATGACATCGAGCAGCTCTGTTGTGTACTGAGGGTTCTTGGAACGCCCAACCAACATGTCTGGCCGGTGAGCTTCAGTTGCCGCGATGCACCACACCATTGTCTGCTGCAGCATTGGAGAGAACGGGGAGGGGAGCCTGCTCTGGCTAGATCTGCCCCAGTTCATTGTGGAGTTATAGAGCCTAGAAATATTCTAAATCTAAGTAAGGTTCTTGCTTTCCTGGCGCAGGAGATTACAGAGCTGCCAGATTACAACAAGATCACCTTCAAAGAAAACCCTCCCATTCCACTGGAGGAGATTGTGCCTGACACTTCGGCTCAGGCTGTGGACCTGCTTAAGAAGTTTTTGGTCTATCCCTCCAAACAGCGCATCAGAGCGAGCCAGGTCAGCCATCAGCTTGGGTTCTAAAGGGTATATTTGGAGAGCTGTGTGGAGAACAGGGTGTTGTCTGGTTGATGATGTCGGAATGATTTATTGTCATCGTGTGTTCTGGGCCAGCGCGATCACTCGGTGATTAGCCTTGCACCGTCGCCCCCCTCTACGTATGTGGAGGTCACACGTTCTCCCCGTGTTGTCATGGGATTTCCTCCAGGTTCTCAGAGTTCTCCCAACAGTCCAAATACATGCTGAATTGGAGGTGAATTGGAGTTAGAGGTGTGAGTGTGCCCTGCGATGGGTTGGCACCCCATTCTGGATTATTCCCTGCCTTGCACCCATAACTTCCAGGATAGGCTTATCCAGTTGCGATTAGTAACTTATTAATGTAAGTTCCTGAAACTGACCAAAACAGCCCTGTTTTCTTGTCATTTTCCAGGCTCTCCTCCACCCTTACTTCTTCACAGATCCATTGCCTGCCCACCACTCTGAGCTTCCTATTCCTCAGCATGGGGGGAATCGCTGTCGCCAGCGCCTGCAGCCCCCCCATGAGTTTTCTGTGGACCGGCCTCTTCATGAGAGTTTGATAGATCCTGGACTCCTCCAAGGTCATGCATGGGGGTATTTCTGACCCCTCCCACCCACCAGTATTTATTTCTAAATTTATTATTATTATTGTTGTTGTTATTTACATTTTAATATATACTGTAGATAGAAGTGATTGCCTACTAAGATTTCCCTTCACATTTTACTGACAGCAATTTTATTTCAAACAAGATATTTATTGGATGTATGCTTATTTTTTCATGTTTCAAACTCGGGTGACTTATGTTCTTATTTATCAGTGATCCACCTCGGTTGTAGAATGTCCGACCGTCATCAGTGTGTCACCAGTAAAATCACTAATAAAAAAGAACCATTCAAGTTCAGATGGCGATTAATATGTATGTGATCTTATTGCATATTTGACAGAACGATGGCTGTAATCACCAGAGAAGTTTGAGCGTGGTGTTTCAGAGACTCTTTCGGAACATTCTTATTTCAGGTTCCCCACAGACACGACTGTAGAAGCTTGGCACTGTCTCTTGTTTTGAATGTGCTGGCACTCTCCACACTACAGTGGATCAGTGACAGTGGTCACTTTTTTTTTTTTTTCTTTACTCTTAAATGGCTTAGTGATCACTCCACTGTAATTACTCTAACTATGTCAAGGCTGTCTATGAATCATCCACTGAAAAGACTGGTGGAGCATTCAGGAATGGGGATGTCCAGGAAAAGGTTCCATTGATATCTGGCTAGAGCAATATCTGACTGCTCTACCATGGGTGTCAGAGGATTGTTGATTCAGAGGGGCATTATTTTCCATCCCCATAAACCCAGAGCTTTCTGGGACCTTTTCTACCTTGATGAAAGGGCAGTTTCTTGTCTTCACAGTATTACCACACATAGAGATAGCAGTCTAGCCTGTGAGCATGGCTCAATGCTAGGGGAGGTTTGAGTGTGTCGTGATGTTTTCAGACCTGAGAGACTAAACCATTTTCCTTTTTTTGGTCAGTGGGATGACTTAGGGCTGCGTCTGTCTGTGTGTGGCTGTTAAGGGTGTGGAAGCAAAGACCGTTACAACAGAATTCCCCCCCCACACACTCTGTCCTGTTATTGCTAATGAATGTTTACTGAAGTTCAAAGGGTTTTTCTTTGCAGCACTTAACTGTTGGGGGGGGGGGGGGTTACAGTTTTGAGGTCCATCATAGATCCTTAATTTTGAACTTGCATAGAGATAAAACTGGCGATGACTCCAGGGAGCACAGAGGTAACACTCTTACAAGAGCTGGGATTTGGAACCTGGCTGTTAGGGTCCAAATCAACATATCAGGATCTGGAGTTCATGGCGACAGATTAATGTTGTGAAATTTTTCATAAATTTTGTATGCATATCCAAAAAGATAAGTGTTGGAATGTATGCCAAAATATCCATTATGACACAGTATTAAAACTTTAGGTTCTAAGTTGGTGTGTGTCTATTGCATTTTTTTCTTGTGTGTGGCTTTTTTTGGTTTTGCACCCGGGTGTGTTCAGTCATGTCAAAAGGCTTAGCAGGTTGTGCGCAACAGAGATAAGACACATTCACAGAAGCCTCGTTCTGGGGAACTTGAAGCCAAGACACTCTGCTGGCATCATATTCTGCATTGTACCAGTCTGCTGCAAGCACTTTCATACATTTTCTAAGGCCTGTGTGTCTTTCCTGCCGTGTCCCCACCATTCCAACAGCAATAAAACTGTCAATGATTCAAATCATAAAATTCAAATGAATTTCTTAGGGTAGCTGAACTATGGCCATTTACCAGTGCACCAGCACAATGGGGAGTGATTATTCTGTGGAATTGCTTTGGTTACTCTGGGATAACACCATTATAGACTATAATCATTTTGGGAATTTTGGCAAAGAAAGTATATAGTGGAGCTTAATTCTGACGCACAAGGACTTCCTGCCACACAGAAATGGGCTCTGAGAGAAACCCCATCCATCTAGGCCAGTGTTTCCCATTCCAGTCCTCAGGGACCCACAAACAGTCCACGTTTTTGCTCCCTGCCAGCTTCCGGTAGGGAGCTATTCCAATCACAGGCCTTATGCAGAATGACACGAAGTAGAGGATGCATTTTGTCTGTGTTTATAATTATTCACATGCAGGATTTCCACACCAACAGTGGTCGCTATACACTGGCTCTTGTGGTTAATGGTTATCAGACATGTCTATCTGTGTTTTGACTCAAGACTCTGTCCTCTCCTACACTGTCTGGGAAAAAACACATGTAGTATCTCCAAAGTTTTGGAGACTTTTTATGACTTAATCTGTCGAGCAGCACCTCCCATTTTTCAGGAGATGCTTTGGCTTGACTGACCCAGCTTTCTGCCCAGTGGTGAGCTTCCTCTGTCTTCTCGTACATTGTTGTGCATCACCCTAGGTCTTACACGTCTGTATCTGTGTTCCCACATGGAATCTCCTGTGTAGCCTGTGCATGTCTGCTTTCCCCTTTTGGTGTGCACCTCTTGGTGTCTGAGCACATGCTTTACCCAGAGTTCCTTTGTGCATGTTGCTGGCAGGGCTCTGTTAATGTGAGTACACCCAGTGACAGCAGCAGCTGGCCCGCTCCCTTAATTCTGATAACCTCTTATCAGAGCATTGCAGCCTCATGCCCAGCTAGAGCACCCTTCTCTCAGGCCCAACTGTACATTGGCCTGTCCCGCCCCTGTACCCCCCCACGGAACCCCCTGAGGGTCTCATGCGACATCCTTAATCCTTTAGTCATCCACTTTTCCCCCATTACACGTTCTAATGCAGTCCTCCAGTAGCCTTGCATTGTTGAAAAGCTGACCAGGAAGTCCTTTAAAAGCTATCTTCACACATGCAAAAGCTGATAGATTTGGTTGCTCCAGTTACTATTAATAAAGGCATTATTGTTGGTATCATTGTTATGATCGTTTTGCAACACTTTGTCTTGTGTGGCACTGATTTAGAGCTTTTTTTTTTTAATAAAACCAACATGTCATTTGAAAACCGTGTCAGAGGTTTGTTACTTTGAAATTTATGGTCACTCTTCAATAAAAATAAGTTTGATGAATGTTCTTTATAATTAAATATATAATGAGATATTACAAGGCATAACAGGTTAGTTTCAATTTCATAGTTGAGTAAGTGCTGAATGTAAATGGAATGATAATGCCAAATGTGTTTGAATGAGAGCGAGTAAAATCAATAGTTTATAATCCATTTCACAAAGGTAACTGACATCAGCTTCATACTAAGCATAATGAACGGGGGCAGAGATAGAGCTCATTTCTATTGACAGTTCTGAACTGTCATAATTATTCAGAAAAATGGTAAAATGTAAGTATCACTGGTTATATAGCATGCAGTGAAGTAATTTGGATGTCAGTGCAACCGCAGCTGCTGGCATTTCAGTTTTTAAATCCAACCACTGTTCTTACTTTCCTCCAAAGCTGAAAATGAACAAAGGGGATGGGGAGGTATGTGGGGGGAGTGCTTTGCCTAACAAATTTGCCCCCTTCTCTCCGCTAGCTGAGTCAGTACGTCCGTATCTTTCTTGATTGCTGCATTTGTTCCGATTTGCATTACTGTTCCGAGCTCAACTGCTGAATGGTGCTGCATCTTTGCATTTTCACTGGCTTTGTTCAGTCACCCCACCTCTTGCTTTACCTGGATGAGTGGGTGAGCTTGTGTAGGCCAGGGGATTTGTGTGTATTTGTATGTGTATCTTATACATAAATCTGTTTGTAACAATGCCAAAATCCTAAGCCTTTTTAATCATTTTTCGGTTATTTATATGATTTAGCCACCAAGGATAAGGAACACACATTTCATGTGAGTTTTAGAATAAAGATATTTGACCGTAACGGTAAAATGAACACACTCAGGCTTGTTGTGTTGCATTGTGATCAAAGTACATTAAAAAATATGTTACTCTTATTTAACTGTTCTGCAATAATAAAGGTGGTTTGTCCGAAAAACTGAAATTAAAATAATTTTTGTTATGGAATTATGTTTCCCCTTTCATAATTTCCAAAGTAAAAGACAAAAGTGCTTCCTGTCTCTAGGCCCTGGGGGGAGCAGAGCCCCCGCTGTCAGTAGGAGCGCTATCAGCCTGCTGAGTATCTAGTTTTTCACTGATTGCAAATAATTGTAAATTACAGAATTTCTTTAAATAATTTTCTTATTTAGCTAATGATACGCAGTACCTAGAACAGCCTGGCATGTGTGGACTTAGTGTATGAATGAAACCCAGCTTTAAACCACACTTCAAATGAAAAACACACTTTTTTTGTTTGACCACCAGCTCAGTGAGAAACCATGAGCAAATGTCAATTGTTCCAATGGTGAATATGACACAATTAAAATACAATATGAAAGTTTTCCGGTAAGTTATTCATGTGTTGTTTTCAATATGTGAAGAAAATCCTAAAAATGTTATACATGAAAAATAGTGAGGCTCTATAGAAGTCCTATTATATTCAGTTTATATTTTACATTTGCAGTTTGAGTTCCTAAATGTTGATGCTGCCACACACACAGACACACGCGCTGACTTCTGTGCAGCAGCAGAGGAGTGTCAGAGGGTGTGTCCTCTAGTGTTCTTCTGTCGGTATAACCTACTGCCCTAGAGTTTAATCACTCTTCTGGAGAGTGCCCTACATGCTTCCCCTGTTCCACACGGTCTGCAGCCTCATCCCTGCATGACTTGGGGCACCACACTGCTGCCACAGGGTCACGAGAGACGATCCACAAGTTCACAGTGCACACCAGGCTGGTAAGCATCAATTAATAATGCCTCCTGTATTGCATAATATTTTGATTGAATTTGAGATAGATATGGCCAAATATCACCACAATGATGTGAACCTTAAATGCTACACTTAAAACAATTGCTTTCTTGTTTACTTACTATTTAACATTTCTATGTGCAGTTTTAGTATCATTTCGACAAAAGCCATAAAACATTTAATTTAATGTGACAGAACTTCTGAGTGCACAGTTTTGGCTGCTGTCAGAAGCATTGGCCATACTATTGGAATCACAAGAGCCTTGAAATTGCGGGAAAAGGGTTATTGTAATGAGTTCAAAATGCTGCTGTGTTTCAGTTTGCTAGACATACTAGTTTACATGAACAATAAATGGTAATATTTATTATTAAAATATAAGAAAAAATAATTATTAGTAAATTATTTGTGTACTTTTGGCTGCCAAACAATTTGCGTTTTGCTTCATTCGGATATGGTTTGGACCCAGACCATCATTCAGAAACAAATAGGACGTGATGGTGAGCTGAAGTGTTTGTGACACAGGCTCCTGTGGCCTGTCATCCTCGTGAGCTCCAGTGCAGTTTGCTTTCTACGTTTGAGGGGAGTATTGAGTTTGCAACTCCCACCCAGACTGCCTGTTTCTGCGGCATCATGCAGTCGACATATCCTCACATTCATAGGAATGAGGGCTTACAGTAGCACTGCTGTTTCTACCTTTTACCATATTATTCGGATTCCAAGAATCCTGGAGAGTATTTGTGAAGCTGTGGTTGTGACAGTGGAATTTAATGCCTATTGAACATTAAAACTGAGTCAGGTGATGAGGCTTCTTGAGGTCCACTGTCCTGCCTCCTCACCCACAAGCCTGTGGATATTCCGCTGCTCCGTGTAACTGGCAGGGCAGAGTCCCATTCATTCTGTGCTCACACTGAGGCGTCACATGACATCACCTGCACCCAACACTCCTGCTGCTCCACCCCTGGCTGTGACTGGCCTCAGATATCAGGAGCTGCAGAAACCGCGCAAAGAGCTGCGTCATTTTGCATATCAGATACGGATGTGTGTGTGGATATCCTTCACTGTTTACTACCAGCAAGATGCCTGAGAACATTTTAGAAATAACTATTATTATGATAAATTATTGTTGTTGTTATCCTTTGATGACCTCACAGTACTCTCGAAGGTGATTAAGTTATCCAAGCAGCTGGAAATGCTCAATAAGGCTGATTAATAAATGGAAGATTTCCTCCTGGGACTCGAACAAACAGCCTATAAGTTGTGCCATTTCTGCCATGTGGGCTACATACACGTTAGGGCATTGTACTTCAGGCAGTAACAATTCAGAGGAGATTAATATCACCCTTGTTTCAAGGAAAAATGATCCCCCCCCCACAGCATGAAATTATACAAAGATGTAAAACAACAGGCGCGTTTTGTTAGCTGGGCTGACTTCAAAACTCAGAATCTCAGGTAAAGCAATGAACAATAAGAGTAAAGAGTCACAAGCGAAAAATATATAAAATGTATTGTTAATAAGTGGGTTATAGTAGGGCATATTTTTATGTAACCTAAAATTTCAAATTAGAAATATATAGATTTAGCAGCAGTTTAGTAGAATTTTTTGTACTAACCAGTGTCCAAGATGGCCAAAAGCATTTAAATTTATCAAGTCATAAACTTGATAAATACAAAATTTTTAAGTACTATGTGAGCAAATGTTAAGGCCATTGTAACTTTTGTTAAAGAAATTTCGCCATCATCATAAAAAGAGAATCAAGATTTCATGCATTTCAAGTAAATAAGCCAAGATGTCATTACAGGCACCAGAACACCACAAGATTTTTGTTTGAGCGCCAATCTGGATACAAATCAGGTAGCAGTGAAGTATAGCATGATTAAGATGAATTGTCTGGGTCTTTTGCATGTTCCTCTTTTATATAGCAGACAGGATGTTAAGTTGGGGGTGTCTACTTCCTCATTTGTGGAAAAGGCCATTTACATGCTTACCCCAAGAAAGCAGTGGAGATCATGAGAAATATAGCCCAGATAAGATTAATCAGAAATAAGGTGAAGTTAAAATGTTGTCTTGGCCAACTGCATTTCAACGATAACTTGACAAGACCAATCACCAAATGGGACACAATATTATTACCGACGCACACATGTAGGTAATCGTCACATAGTTAGCCTACTGAGACTTCACATGAATCTATCTGCTAAGTATTTATTAAGCATAGGGTCCCGGAGGAACCAGTCCTATGCAGAACTGGGTACGAGACATGGCTTCAGGCTTGCTGGGATGCCAGGCCACCACAAAGCACATACACACCTTTAATCAAGCAATTTCAGAGATACCAGTTAGCCAGTCTTCAAGAGGAAAGAAGAGCCCCAGCAGGAACCCATAATCTCCACATATGCAACTTTGGCAGCATGAGGCAACACCGTTTCCAATGGAGACACCATACTGCGCCAATCGTTAGGGACATACATCATTTACTCCTTATGTCCATTTAAAATAAGGAAACTCCAGAACTTAAACATTTTCAAAGATTCTGAAGGGCTGCAGCATTTTGTTACACTTCAACGAGGGACTATACTAGAGCGAAACTAAAGCACCGGATAAGAGGGAATTCTACAAGCCCGTCATAGCCTGGCACAATGAGCCATGGATCTGGGCAAGGGGACAGTGTCCTCAGTACAGAAACTGGGATCCGGTTTGCTGTGAAGGCACATTTCACTTGTGAGTAATTTCCCATCTCTTAACAGATACATATTTAGGTCCTCAGCAGTGCTTCATTACCAGTTCACAAGAAGCCTGAAAGAAATCAAACTATTTGTTATGGCTCAGTGTTGAATGTGCAGACATATCTCAGCTTAGCATTGGAATAGTGTCAAGTGTAGCTGAACACATTATGTCTAGTTTGAACAAATTTATACTATGAAAGCACAATTTATACTGACCAGGGCTGCCCAATCTCGCTCCTGGATGCTGAGGTGCAGCCTACAGCTGATACAGAAAATCAGGCCCTTCAGTAGAATCTCAGTACTGGAGCCAGCTATGTTGAAGCTATGCTGACTCTAATACTGAGATTCTACTGAAGGGCTTGATTATCTCAGTCAAAATCAGTGGGTTTACTTCCATGATCAGCATGTCAAAGGCTGTGCTTATTTATCAAGAGAAATGATGCCAATGATGGTTTTACTTGTGTGAACTGTTTTAGTTTAGGAACTGAACTTTGGACCTTTTCAGGTACATTGAACTTTGGATCATTTGAATAGAATAACATTTTTGAATAATTATACTGAAATAAGTCACTTTCATGAGAGCAAATCAGTACTGTAACACATTGATCCCTTCTTGGCTTCACAGGTGTTAGGCTGTAGGACTGATGGGTCTGTTGTATATTGTGTTGTCAGTCCCATTCTTGCATTACTGTACTTGTAGGGACAGATCATCCAGCTCCAGCTCAAACTCTTCCTACTCAGTCCAAACCAAGTAACTCCTCCGCCATGATGGATGAATCCACAGAGCAGTCCCGCTGGGTGTCCCCAGGCCTGATCAGCTCCGAGGCCATGGCCAGCTTCTCCTCCGAGTCAGGCTTGCTACCTCAAGGAGAGGAGGGCGAGTCCCTGTACTCCAGCACTGAGGTGGACTTCATGGGGATGCCGTCCTACTTCTCCAGCCCTGGGCAAAGTCGCGCTGTCCCCACCTACAGGCACAGCCCCGGTCAGCTTCCCGGGCACCTCACACCCCCAGTACACTTACCTGAGTTTTTCCATAGATCTCAGTTACATCTTTTGATCACACATGTACAGATAATCTGAGAACTGTGTAACAGCATCAACATTTCAGGTCGTTCACCCATAAAACCCATGTGAGTTGAATGTTGCACCTTTGCTCTCAGTCCGCCAGGTGTACTCCTCATCCCTCCTGAACAACATGCAATGGCTGGACGGCTCCGCCCCCCACACTCTCAGCTCCCCCTACACCCCTGCGTCTTCATCCTGGCCCAGCAGTCCCTACGGCAAGACTCTGCACCCCCACGCCTCCTCATTGTACCCACTCACCCCCAGCTCCTCATTCACCTCCCCCAGGGATGGGATTCCCTCTCCAGGGCATGATAGCAAGGAGAACCTGCAGGAGGCTCTGAAGGGTGAGCGGTCGAGTCCCCTGGAGGGAGCAGCCAGCAGCTTTCTGACGCTGGGCTCAGCGGGGGGGGGCATGTATAGTCACTCTCCCCACTCCAATTCCCACGTGCTGGGGCACTACAGCACGTACACGGCGACACCACAGGACTTCAGTACAGCTGGGCTCTTTCCCTCCACGGGGGGGCTGTTGGCCTCTCCTTACTCCCCCAAACTGCGGAACAAGATGAGGCTGTCGCCACCTGGTGAGGAACTGTCACTGCACCTTCAGTCACCACCCTCTCGGTCACACATGCAGTTGCACACAGCTGTGGCTCAAAGCCTCACCAACTGTGCCTCTTCCGGCATCTTATGCAGCACCTTACTGCAGCCTTATAGAAAGAGCAGTGAAATATATGGAATGGACAATGACATTATTAGGGGATGTAGATGGTTGCATAGTGTCATTATTTAACCACTAATCAACTCACCTTAGGGGTTAAGCACGTGTACGTAGGTAAATACTATTACGTTAATCTGCAGTTTACCAACACGGAGTTGTGTGAATGACTGTCTTTTGCGGCAGAGATGTGCCCAGCGGAGTGGCATGTGACTGACCCCGTCACCCCCATGTGTCTGATGACAGAGGCCAGGGAATGCGTCAACTGCGGAGCTACCACCACCCCTCTGTGGCGCCGGGATGGAACGGGCCATTACCTTTGCAATGCCTGTGGGCTCTATCACAAGATGAATGGCCAGAACCGACCTCTGATCCGGCCCAAGAAGAGACTGGTACACTATACTCTTCTTTGGGGTTTTACTCTGCTCTGATACTTATTAAATATGACATCTTGGATGTAAGAGGTTATAAGAAACGTCTTGAGCTATTGGGGGTTTTGTTGATGATGATGCGGTGACCTCACTAGTGCCTCCCCACGCGTCAGATCGTCAGCAAGCGGGCCGGAACGCAGTGTGCCAACTGCCACACCAGCACCACCACACTGTGGAGGCGTAACAGCAGCGGGGAGCCTGTGTGCAACGCCTGCGGCCTTTATTTCAAGCTGCACAACGTGAGTTCCAGGCTGACCACGTCCATTTCAGCGAACAGGCTGGTAAATGGTAGCTGGGGTCAGTGTTTTGGAGCTGGTGGAATCTGCATGACCTGAGCTGCCATCTAGCTGCCATCTCAAACACTGAAAGTGCAAGTGTCTTCAGCTGAATCCCCACTAACAGCGGCCTGAATCCCTTTGTCTGCTGCCCTTCAGGTGAACAGACCCCTCACCATGAAGAAAGACGGCATCCAGACACGGAACCGCAAGGTGTCCAATCGGAACAAAAAGGGCAAGAAGAGCGGAGGGGTGGAGCTTTACTGTGACGTGGCCCGGGGGCCCCCATCAGAGCCACACATGGGCTCATACTCTCTGGCTTCTGGGTCCCTGCTCTCCTACAGCCACCCCTCCCACCTGATGCCTCCACCATCCTCCCTGCACCCCTCTGCCACAGGGGCCTACTCTTACCACCCAGCATCAGGAATGGTGCCGACACTGGTGTGAGCTGCAGTGCCATGGAATAAGGCAATTCAACACACACACACACACACACGCACGCACAAACGCACGCACGCACGCACACAGACACAGACACACACACACTCACACTCACACACACACACACTGAAGGCATGCCCAGATGCATGTTCAGTTACTTACAGATGGACTGATATGCTTTGCTGTAATTACGGGGTATGGATGCACAAATTAATATCTACCAAATGAATTATTCTGGACACTATACAATATATAAATATAAATATAAATATAAATATAAATATAAATATATATGAGTACTATTTTTAAAAATGGTGAAAACTTTTTCTATGGTTTGTATTTTGTGTAGAGGTGAGCATTGTAGATAATATTATAAACATGCTTTTGTGTTTTTTTATTCTGTTCAGATTTCACTCAAAACAATGAAGAACATAGAACATAATAAATTTACAAATGAGAGGAGGCCATTTGGCCCAACAAGCTCGTTTAGGGAGAACTCAACTAATAGCTCGAGTCAAAATCTTATCTAGCTCTGATGTAATGGAACCCAAGGTTTTAGCTTGCACTGCACTGACAGGAAGACTATTCCACACTGTTACTACATGCTGTGTAAAGAAGTTCTTTCTCAAATCCAGTTTAAAATGTTCTCCCACCAATTTCCACCTATGGCCACAAGTTCTTGTTCAAGAAATTGAAATCATGCAAAAAAGAATGCTAATAAATATATTTGTGAATGTCAATTGTATAGATATGTGATTAAAACTTCTTCAGGCCAGTAAGTTTATGGGCTCCAGGCAGGTCACTAGCAGCGTCAATCACTGGGCTGTGTGTCCCATTGTCAGGAGAAAAAAACCTCCGATGATTGGATTAAGTTCCCTTAAGCAATCGTTGTCCAGTCGCACATTTGTTTGAGAAACCCAGCCTCACTTCCTACAATTGGCAAGACTTCACCAGCAGCTACATGCACATCTTAAAACCGGAAGAACGAGACGTGGGCAAAGTCAAACATCACATGATGATTGCTGCTCATTTTTATACAAATAACTTAATCTATGTGTAAATGGCATTTAAATAGATGGGGCTACTTTTGCCATTGCGGTTGGGCTTCACTATAGTCCTATTGTCACTCGTGTCACTTGAACATAAGCATGTCTTTGTCTTATGCCACAGTACAGTCATTTGCAGCAAAAGTGTTTCTGGATTATTGGTTATGCAAATACAGAAGTTTCCATAAAACGCATGGAACGAAACCCTGTATTGTCCGTGCTCTTTAAGATTTTGTATTTAAATATCACTAAAAGTGCACTTGTTTAGCCTGGCATTTGCACTGGGAGCTCTCCAAAAGGTTGTGGTTGAGAAAGTGTTTGATGGAAAGGAAATAAATTAGTTGACTTTTTCATATTAGGATTTGTGTAAGTTCTCATTTGCCTGTTTAAAGTTGAGGAATGTTTTCCTCAGTTTATAGACACCTGATAACTCACAAACTGCCAAACTTTTTAAAATTATTAAAATAGATGCTACCTTATATTTTGAGCATATATCAGTGACATTAATTATGGTAGGATTTAACCATAATCTAAACTTCTGCTTAAGATCATTTAAATTATTTATACAGCCATCTCACTGATTTGCAGGTATTTCTACTAAAACTTAAAACACTGCCTTTAACTCAATATTCTTTTTTTTAAATTTCAGCTACAAAGAAATAAAATATTTTTGGTAATATTTCACCAAAAAAAATTTACTTTAAGACTCCATCCTCCCTGCAAATCCATCCATCTATCTATCCATCCATCCATCCATCCATCCATTCTCTGTAACCATTTATCCTATTCAGGGTCCCTGAAAATCCTGTGCTGGAAATTTGATTTGAATAATGTATCCTAAATATTTTGACTCTTGGGTAACAATAAATTTCAATGTAAGTTTTCCATAGTTTTGTCATAGTTACTTTGGACAAAAATATATTACCTATGACAGTTAATGTCCACGGTCGATTCAGTTTGTACACACATATCGTATGCAGGTTTGTTTGTTTTTTTATTTTGATATTTGATGGTGATGAAAACAGGCCTACTAATCTTAACTTTTTGGGAGATTATAAAGTATTTGTAAACTAAGGTAGGTCACACACAAGGTCTGTTTCAAAAATACATGGGTGTACTGGATGGTCGCTATAAATACTGGGGTCACTTTAGAAAGTTTTGAAATGGCTGACACCTTTTGACAGACATAACAGCATAATTCTACACCAACATAAAGACCATTTAAGCATCATTTTCTTTGACTGCCCAAGACTTTTGCATGGTGCTGTACTTCCCTGAAGTTGGATGACATCCTATCCATGGTTTTCCCTGCCTCACACCCAGCACTACCTGGGATAGACTCCAGCCCTGCACTGGAAAGACTGCACTGGATAAGCAGCTGGGGGATGCATCGCTAATTATTCACTGCAAAAATGCAAGAAAATATGAAATACTGTTTTGATATGGTACTGCTTTTTAAAGCAATCAGATGGACCAAAAACTTGGGAGTTTTCTTTGAGATGTGGAATTTGAAAATTCAGTATTACACGTGTGATCTCTGATCCCAGGGGTCATTTCACGTGATTTCTGTCTGGGTGTTCCTCCTGAATCTTCCTCGTGGGAGAGAGCACTTTTCTAAGCAAAATGAAGAAGCCAGGTATTTCATTAGGGATCACGCCACTTCCAAAGACAGTGCTGATAACGGCATGCATTACATGAATACTTACTATATATACATACACTATACAGACACTTCTCTACTTAGGAACTTTCAGACATATGAAGAGGACTAAGTCCAAATTGTGTTCATTGGGCTCTTGTTTCCTGTCCACAACATCAATTTTTTTTTCTGCGCGCCAGTGCCGCCTAGTAAGACTTCTGCCCGCTATTCCCGCCGCGCAGCAGTGAAGCGTGCAAACTCCCAGCATCCTAGTTCTTTGTACTTGTGTATACCCTTAAAATGATGTTGAATAATGACTTGCGAACATTTCAAGTTACGAACGGCCATTCGGAACGTATCGCATTCAGAGTAGAGGAGTAGAGTAGAGGAGCGTCTGTATTGCCAAAAGTATTGGGACTATTGGGAATGAACTTTAATGACATCCCATTCTTAATACATAGGCTTTAATATGGAGTTGGCCCACCCTTTGCAGCTATAACAGCTTCAACTCTTCTGGGAAGGCTGTTCACAAGGTTTAGGAGTCAGTTTATGGGAATTTTTGATCATTGTTCTAGGAGAGCATTTGTGAGGTCAGGCACTGATGTTGGACGAGAAGGCCTGGCTCGTAGTCTCCACTCGAATTTATCCCAAAGGTGTTCTATCGGGTTGAGGTCATGGCTCTGTGCAGGCCTGTCAAGTTCCTCCATACCAGACTCGCTCATCCATATCCTTATGGACCTTGCTTTGCACACTGGTGCGCAGTAATGTTGGAACAGGAAGGGTCCATCCCCTAACTGTTCCCACCAAGTTGGGAGCATGAAATTGTCCAAAATGGCTTCGAATGCTGCAGCATTAAGAGTTCCTTTCACTGGAACTAAGGGGCCAAGCCCAACCCCTGAAAACAACCCCACACCGTAATCCCCCCTCCACCAAACTTTACACTTGACACAATGCAGTCAGACAAGTACCATTCTCCTGGCAACTGCCAAACCCAGACCCATCCATCGGATTGCCAGATAGCGAAGCATGATTCAGTACTCCAGAGAACACGTCCCCACTGCTCTAGAGTCCAGTGGCAGTGTACTTTACACCACTGCATCCAACGCTTTGCATTGCACTTGGGGATGTAAGGTTTCAATGCAGCTGCTCAGCCATGGAAACTCATTCCATGAAGTTCTCTACACATGGTTATTGAGCTAATCTGAAGGCCACACGAAGTTTGGAGGTCTGTAGCTATTGATTCTTTCGCAGATATTTGTAGAAGCAGTCTGCATGCCTAGGTGCTTGATTTTATACACCTGTGGCTATGGAAGTGATTGGAACACCTAAATTCAATGATTTGGAGGGGTGTCCCAATATTTTTTGCAATATAGTGTATATATGACCTCTAATAATTACTTGATAAAACTCTTCCTTGCATCTCAACTCAATCTGGGATGCCAGTGCACGACATGTTCAATATTTAGCAGTTATTTATTGCATTGCAATGAAATAGCAGCCAGTTCTATACCAGGGATGGACAATCTTACCCAGAAATGGGTACACGGGTTTTTGCTGCAACTCCTTAATTAAATTAGCAATTAAAGGACTGATTGGCTGAAGAGTCCTCACAGCTGACCTAAAGGTTATACCAAAAGCTTGCATACACACTGGCTATTTGTGGATAAGACTGGCCACCCCGGTTCTATACAATGCCTAGCAAATTTCCAGAACCATCCTGTAATACGCCGACTCTGCCCAGTGCTATGCTGTGATTTTTGTTCCCTAATCTTGGCAGATCTGCTCAAGCGCTCTCATGTTGCTTATGTATAGCAATTTTCAAGCTTTTAATAGGAATAGAGTCAGAACTTTGCTTGGTCTCCTCAGGGATTTTCACTTTTCTTACTTCTAATCCATTCTAGTGCAACTTTGGTCTTGTTTTTCCAATCACATTCTCACAGAAAGGCATATTATATTTTTGCCTGTATGAAATTGGCTTTCTCTCAAATTCCCTCAAAGCTATTGATCTCTGTTTGAAGATAAAGCATCCCCACCACAGTATGTCATCATGATCTGTAACTGTACTGACTTCGTGGAGTACTGTGTTGGATCTGCTGAAATGTAATTGTAAACCAAATAATTGTATCTTTCTTTGAAAAACAAATTGTTTATTTTTACAAAGTAATTCCAAGCATTCTTCTAAACTTTATTTAGCCTTTGGGATAAGACTTTTAGCACAAATCATATTTTTTCCAGGCCAGTGTATAGGTTGCAACACAATTTTGCTGTTTGATGTGCATTTTCCCTGATATCAGCCATTGAACTCCTCAGATATTTAAAAGTAGTCAATGGGCCAACAATATCTTTTGGCAAAATTCCTGTTGGCAAGACACTAGATTCATTTTATATGGTTTTGTGTGGCATCTTCAAAGATATCAAGCAAAGCTAATTTAGAATAAGCACACTTACCATAATGACAGAATGTCATTGTCATTATTTGTGCTAACAGTATTCATAATAAATGTTCATTTGATCACAGAAATCACAGCATGAGGTATCTAGACTTTCAGGGAATGTATGGTGGCATTTCAGATTGGTACTCAAATACCATGTAGTTTGGGGAAGACATACATGAATAAATGTATAGATTTTACACATCTATAACAGATAAGGCATCTATGCTCCAATACCATCAAGCAATGGAATTCTGTGACTTAATTGCTTAAGCTCTCCAACCAGCTGTTGCATAGTTTCATATAATTTACAAGATCATACTAGCTCCATCATTCCAGCAGCTATCGCTATTGCCAACTTCTTCTCTGCTCTTCCAAACTTTCCTCAGGCCTCCACCATGCATGTTACCCAGCTTATATTCTAGTATAATTCTTTCGCACTATAGAGCCAACAGAACTCAATAGTCAAAGTGAACAGACAATGTCTTCTGGAGTGGTTCTCACATGGAGGTACTGACCCACCAAGAGCTGTTAATGGTCAACCAACTCAAATTCAGACTTAACATGCCTTGCATTTCCATTCATCATTAGTAACTGGTAAATTCAAAGTTTTCTGAAAGTATCCATGAAAGGACATGCTACAGATGAAGATACCCAAGTGTACCATGAAAACAGATGTTTCAATTAGTGTTCTCCAAGTAAGTCCCTTCACTGTATCCATTTTTATAATGTTGTGTAGACAACAAATGTGCACCAAGAGCAACATTTTGATGTTCTCCAAATTAGAAGTAACTTGGAACAAATGGAGGAGTATTTCAGTTCTGGGAGCCCAAAAGATACCCAATGTAATGTGAATAGGACAAGGGTTCAAGTGAAGAACAACTTTTTCTCTCCCATCTACAACTCCTCCCTCTTCATTCTCTCTCACTTTCAGGGTTGACCACATAGTCGTCCTGTTCACGCCTTGGTTGGAGCCTCATTGTGCAACGCAGGAGGCTTATGGTTTTCCGGACTTAAAAAAAAAGAATGCAAAAGGAAAGGAAAGGCATACAGAAGGAGGTTGGTGGTGATGGCATGGGTCTGTTTATTCGTTTATCTGAGTGGCAGGCGGGTTGTGTTTCTCTTTTTTTTCTTTCTGGTAGGGTGGGCAGCCCCAAAGTGGGGAAATGGCCATGAATGACAGGGAGAGATTAGCAACCACAGGACAGGTCCAGCCAACTCACAGGCCCATCCGTTGGTGCCCATGCTCCCTCACTCACACTCTTCCTTCACTGGCTCTTACCCAGTTGCACTCCCTCTCTTCTCATTTGAGCTGTTGGTGGTGGACTGTTATTTGTCACCCTGTGCCTCCAAACCCTCTTTTCCTGTACCCTTCCTCATATACAGTATATCTATGTCCAACTCTGCACATATACTGACTGTATCCTGTGCAGTTAAAATCTGCCTGTCATTCATCTTTTACCTTGAGTACAATAACCCAGTTACTACAAGACCTCTGGGGCTGGTAGCTTAGTTAAAGCCTGTGTATCAAGTCATGCTCTTTATAATAAATTCACATAATCAGTGTAGCTTTTGTTGATGTTTGACCACGCAAGGTGTCTAATGCTTAACAATATTGCTTTGATTTTTGAACCCTGAGGATTTATTTAAATCTACACAGGTCTTTGGAATCAAATCAAGTGGTATCTTATATAACAGACAGGTATTATGGTCAACATTTTCAAGGGGTTGAGGATTATTAAGCAGCCATTCAAGTTTAGAAAAAAACTCCTGGAATGATCTGTAAGATTTTACCTGAATATTTCAAAATTTTTGTTAGTGGTATAAGAAGTTATCAGCAAGACATCTATTAAATCAGAGTATTCACCACTGCCATAATTCTTATTTGCTGTGATTTACAAATTAAGAATGTATGAATTTGAATACAATAGTGCTTATATGCTATTTTGTTGACAGCTATTATATGCTATTTTGTTGACAGCTTTAAAAAAAAAAATTTTTTATTTCATCAGCATCACTACAACATACTGAGTGGTGGGCAATGTGACATTTTGAGGAGAAATGAAGAGTAAAGCAGTACTCCTGAAATAGATACATTTTCAATCTGACAGAAATAAGAACACAAAATACAGAAAAAAGACAAAATGAAAAGTTTAAAGGACACAACGTCCAACACACTGTTTGATACAGAAAGTATAGTAGGCTTGTAAATACAATCAGTGCAGATAAGACGTATGAATAAACAGGCATGGAAACACAGACAAACTGACTCAAATGAAACAGATAGGAAAACATTTATTTACATCATATAACATCAACAAAATAGCATATATTCTAATAAAAGTGGGGGGCATAAGAGATGGAGAAAAGGAACTGAAACTGGAAACTAATAATTAATGTTATATTACATTACTAAAACTGCAAAGGCACCTGAGGAACTTAAGTTTACTGCATTAGCTGTTGGACTATTAACTGGTTTCAGTGCTAAATTCCATTAATTTTGTTGACCTCAGATAGCTGAAGCTGAATTATTCCAATACATGAATAAGTTATGCCAACCAGGGACACTAAACATACCCATGGAAATGTGGTTTGACATCTGAACTAAAACATCTGCAGGTTCTTAGTGTTAGTTAAGTCTCAGATGTTTTCCTGTAAACTCACTATTGGTGTGAACCTTTAGCAAAGTTTACTCTTCTCATAATGAATTTTTCTTTTTATGTTTTAAGTCTTTCTTACATCCGTGCCATTCCGTTGTACAATTTTTTTAATTACCACAGTCAACAAAATTAGCGCAAGCTAATAATAGAGTGGCCTCTAGAAACTAACTATACGTAATATAAGAGTACACATTGCTTGCAACATACCAACACATTCACCAAATGTTGTTGAACTGTGCATGTTCATAACGGCGCTCCGTCTTTTCACGTCACGTTTCGTTGTCGTCATCGAGAAGCGCCTCTGAGCAAAGGGGCGTGCCTACTGCGACCTATTTTCAATTTGAGCGCTCGGGCAGCGCTGTAATATATTGAAGTAAGTAATAGTTACAGCTTCGGCTATATGAAATATACACACTGCTTCTTCTGGAATATTATTACAGTAATATATTATTTACCAGGTTGTTTAGAGGTTCGGGGGCCTCTTTATGGTAGAAGGTGTAACTTATTTAAAATCGGCACAATGTGTATTTAATCTGGTCATTCTCTGACAATTATCTCGGAAATCTGCAAGTAAAGTGTCATGTGCAAAATGACTAGACATATAGTTATTACTAAACATTAATATACGCGGTTGTCTGATCTTATAAGTAGTATGTACATATTTAAAAACTATATTGCAGTTATACAGGCTATATTCATCTGATGTAGTGCCCTTTGTCTTGCTGTCTTTTGTAATATAGTCAGTTGACAGCGGTTTATCAGCGGATTAAATAATCAAAATTTTACCGATTTTACAGTAAGACTTATTAGCTATTTGTCAATGTATAGTAAAACTAAGTGTTATTGCAGTTGTTGAAAAATGCTATGTAATCCACACCTACCGTAGCGGTTTTTTCCATTGGGAGAGTTGTTTTTATCTGCCATTAAAACAATACGATTGCTCATGTCATAATTCAGCTTCTTTTTAGATGTGTATATTGTTTGTTTAGGTAAAATATCAGCCTTGGTGCCAGTCGACTTATAGGGCCTACGAACAAATGTCCATTTTATATACAGTACAATCATCCTTCGAGCCTTGTCACTTAATGCTTTGAGTCGCTGTAAAAATACTGATTTTCTTTCGTGTATAGGTACTCCCTGATTAATAAATAATAATAAATCGAAATAATGGAGGTATTTTTAGGTATATATAGGTTAATATGTTCTCTTAATCGGTAGTCTTCAGATTTTTAATTTGGTAATGAAATTTACCCCATCTGTCAGGCGTTTTACTTGAATACTAATGAAAATGCATTGAAATCTGCAAGACTCTGGCTTTTGAGGGTCAGGATGGCCACTCCTGCCCTAGTGACACAATAATAATAATAATAATAATATAAAAACTTTTTCATTGCAGAGATTTTTGCAACATTTGGAAGTTAGCTCTAGCATGGATTCTCCCCCTAACCCCCCAGAATCAAGATCCCTTAGAGGGTCGTCCTGTTCCCCTAAATCACCGGACTCCAAGTCCAAAGTAAGTTGTCTCTCCGGCCAAATTGCTGCGTGTCTGATGCATTTTATTCTTGCAGCTCTACAATCACAATGCCGTCTTCAAGAAATTATTTTTCTTTTAAATCCAGTTATAGCAGTGAAGTTAAATGATGTATTTTCTTCCGCACTAAGTGCAGTGATAGCAGTGACCTTAAAGTGCTGCTTGAATATTTCGGGTGTTTTGAAGCAATGTAAAAAGAAATTGTAAACCCAGGGTTCGGCTGGCAATCTAGCATACTGGGGGCAAAATGTGTTGTGGGGACCCACTAAACCAGTAAGCAAAATTTACCATAGGGGACATCAAAGTCTTGGGCTGATTTTTAATGCCAGTTCAGCCCTGTGTAAGCAAATAGATTTCAAACTTCTTTTTGGAGCTAAATAGGTCAATGAATAAAAATAACTATATGGTTAAAATTGTTTAAGCTATGTCTTCCCTTTTAACCAAACTGCATTATAGAAATACATTTTTGCCTGGAACTGTCCGTTTGGAAGCAGTTGATTAACCATTTTCTTAGTGTGTTTCATCTGCAGCAATAATGAACATTTATTAAATGGAACAAACACTTAATACTATTGGATAGGATCTCTCTGCAGTGGAATAATATGCCAGATAAAAAAAGGAAAACTGTAAGCTATGAGCCCTTCAGTGTTGTTTTATGCTCCTGTAGACTTTGCTCCGAATGGTCTGACACTTGTTAACAGATTCCTGTTCGTAGGGCACAGAAGTGCAGAGGTCCTGTTCAGAAAACGTGGCTTTTCCTGTGTTGTTAACATGCTTTTTAAGTTATCGTAACACTTTTGCCGACCGGCAGCATCTGTGTGCTCCTTGCTCAACTCATACGTGTGAAACTTGTCTCCTTAGAAGAAGAACAGCAAACCCTGCAGCAAGAAGACCAGCCTCCAGGAGGCCAAGAAGAAAGGAAGGATGGAGCAGAGCAGAGGAGAAGAGGAGATGGCTAAGCAGCTCAAGAACCTGGTATCTGTGCAGTATTTCTTTATGATAGGGAGATGTGACTGAGGCATCCTTTAGCCTGGGGATTGGCAGCAGGTTTGACGCCATTACTGAATCCTTTCCAGTATAAAAACATGTAATGAAACCAGTTGGAGGATTGGGGTGGTGCACTGCTCAGTGATTTTGGGATCTACGCCCATATCTCCAAAGTTGAGGGTTCAAATCTTGTGTGGTAATAGCGCTAAGAGGTTAGTTCTGAGCGTCAGGTTGTTTCACCCCCTTTGTGGGAAAATTGCCCATTAAATACACACAAATTCCTGATCATATCAAGGTCTTGCAAATCCAGCAGGGGAACTACTACACACCTGTACGGTGTTGCATGAACAGTAAGAAGCTGCTCTCTATTCAGCGCTTCCATTTCTAGAAGATATGACTGATTTCCACGGATGAAATTTAATGAGTGATTGGCTGTAGTACGGTGTGAGTTGTTTCACTGCCTGAACTGAAGCTGATGAATGTGAGATCCTGGTTTCTTGCTTCTCAGGACCTGAACAGCAAGCTGAAAGCCACAGGCACTGGCCTCGTTTACAGCGACGTCTTTGCCCGCCCCTGCTGCCTCTGGGACAGGTACTGCTTTCACAACAGGTTCACAACAGTCCAAGTTCTACCATCTAGGACATTAGTAAAGCAAAATATTATTTATTTCTACTGAACATGAGCTATTAAGCACTATTTATGATCACTTATATACCTCACTTATCAACCATCCACAAATATGATGGTAATAAAAAATTGTATTCATTGCAACAAAACTCTGTCACTGATCTGTGATATCCTCCTGAGACCCCACCCATTCATTTATGTCCATTGTAGTGGACATTTTGTTTTTGCATCCGTCTTTTCACTGATGTAAGGAAACATATTTATTCCTGTTGTACACTAAAGAGAACATGCTGTGAAATTAGAAATAAAAATAAATTTGAAAAAATCTAAATTGTAAGATGTCTTATTTCCTCCAAAGACAAATAACCTAAAATTGAAGGACACTTTATTCCTTGGGTCTCAGGAGGATATACGAATAACGTCTATCTTGTAAAAACGGGTCTGGGATGTATTAGGCTCTAAGCTGACATTCAGTACTCGCAGTCGATGTGTTGAATGTAGAAGAAATGGAGAGGGTAGAGATCGGAGTGACTCTGACGAGGGCCAAATCGTTGCGGCCAGACGACTGGGTCAGAGCATCTCAGAAACAGCGAGGCTTGTGAAATAGCAGCGATGGTGCTGCCCTTGTTAACCTGGCCTTATGGTGCGTGTTCCTCAGCGGCCACCCTGAGTGTCCTGAGAGAGTGACGGCTGTAATGGAGAAGTTGGAGAGCCAGAGGCTGCTGTCTCGCTGTGTCCAAGTGGAGGTACGTCCATGACGGGGGGCCGGCGGCACCTTTACAGCCCTCTGATCAGCCGAGTTTTCCTGCTTGTTTGCTGTCTTTCAGGCGAGGCCTGCGACAGACCAGGACCTTCTGCTTGTCCACACGTAAGTCCATTCATAAGCAGGTATCTGATGCCTCTTTCGTAGGGCGATCTGTGTGGAAAATGGGACCGGGGGTTGGAGGACAGGGTGCGGCTGACCTTTTGCCATTTAACTTAAAATAATCATAAGCCACCAGAGCCTGACCATTGCTGCTGGTCCATCTTTTCAGAAACACGCAGCAAGCTCTGCGTGTTACTCTGGAAACAGCTGTCTAGAGTGGCAAAATGCTGTTCGCCTCAGCATCTTTCACGGCTTGTTAACCGTGTGCTAATCTCTGCCCTGAGTAGAAAGCAGTATGTCGAGCTGATGAAATCCACCCAGAAGATGTCTGAGAGCGAGCTCATGTCTCTCTCCAAAACCTACGACTCTATCTACCTGCATCCTGTGAGTCTTTGCCCCCCCCCCCCGACTGGCTGTTCTGCTTGTTGGGTGACTCTCATGCACTGGCGGTCTGTCCGTGACATGTGATGTTCCGTGCTCCCGCTTGTAGGAATCCTTCCACTCTGCCACAGTGGCAGTGGGTGCTGTCCTGCAGCTCATTGACAAAGTGCTGAAATCGGAACTGAGAAACGGCTTTGCTGTCACCAGGTAGGATGGAGCAGACTGTGTGTTTATTTTAAATGACAATTCAAATGTTATCGATCGTATTGATTCAGGAAAATCAGTTTGCGTTAGGAATGTAACTTTACACAACATTCATGGTTCAGCACAAACCTTGGTTTTGAAAGCCCTTTTTGGTGCAGTTTTGGTACAGCAGGGAAAATGTAATTTGAAATTATTTATTATTAAAACTGCAAACACAAGCACAATCAGGAACAATTGTAAGCCAAAGGCAGTGTGCCTGTCAACAAGTCTGAATAACAAAACCTAAGAGACAAATCTCTTTGCACATTATAAAAGTAAATATGTAAAAAACATTCAAAAATCAAAAGTATAACATGATAACAATCATAATGAACTGAATCCCATCTAAATCCTGTGTTCTCTGCTGATGAGAACGGTCACATATCTGTAGCAATAAACACCCCTACAGCTGCCATTACTGTTTTTATCACAGTCTGAATTTACTGACAAAAGCGCCTTAAACAGCACAGACAGACAATCATGTAGGGCAGGGGTCTCCAACTCCGGTCCTGGAGAGCTACTATCCAGTAGGTTTTCTGTTCCACTTGGCTTCTAATGAGCCACACCTGGCCTGGTATTTACCTGAGAACAGGTGCGGCTCATCAGAAGCCAGATAGGATAGAAAACCTGCTGGATAGTAGCTCTCCAGGACCGGAGTTGGAGACCCCTGATGTAGGGGCTGTTCTGCCTTCCAGTCGTGCACACACTCGGATGATGTCACTCGGATGATGTCGTCTCAAGTGAGTTAGCATTTGTGTTTCCAGCAACATATCCAAGTTTGGTATAGCAGAGCCGTTAGTCTCTCTCTCTCAAACACACACACACACACACACACACATATACATATATATATATATGGGCCCTATATATCAGGGTTGGGGCCATTTCGGAATGCATTGACCAATTCCAGTCCAAATCAGGAAATGGAACTGGAGCTGGGATTGGAAAAAAAACTACGGGGAACAGAATTGGAGTTGAATTTGAATTTCAGGGAGATTTAAGTTCCATGCAGGGAGCAGAAATATAGACCATACTGTTCCTAAATTGCCCACTATGACTGACTGTAACCAGCATTAGCCGTAACCAACTCTCAGCTAAAATTACCATAATTTTTTCCGTGTTGACAATCTGTTTGTGAATTAAGTTCAAGAAATGTATTAACTTGTCTCGCAGTGCATGCTGAACTGAAAATGATGTATCTGAATGGCACATGATGAGTACGTGTGCTGTTACAGCCCTAGTTCGCATGTGTTTAAATGTTAGTGTTGTTCAATAGAAATTATGAATATTTACTTTCAGAAGGCGCACGCTAAGTGTTACGTGGTGCTGAATACAATGCTGAATTAGGTTTTTATAGATGATATTTGATGCTCTGTTATCCTTTTAAAAACATTAGATCCTGATGCTGTTCTGAAGCTGTTCACTTTAATAAATGCCGGCTGTGGCCGCTCCCCCCCCCAGACCCCCTAGTCACCATGCACAGGCAGACAAGATGAACGGTTACTGCATGTTCAACAGCCTGGCCATTGCGGCTCGATACGCACAGACTCAGCACGGCCTGGAGCGGTGAGCGTGAAGGACGCATCCGCCTCGCGGTCTCTCCCTCACCTCCCTGCTGTTTGTTTCTCCTCTGATCTTCATCATGAGAAGGTAATGATCCAGTTCTTAGAGCCCATGACAGTGTGCGCCGAGCTCAGCTGTGTATTTTTTTGCCCAGGGTCCTGATTGTGGACTGGGATGTGCACCACGGCCAGGGAATCCAGTACAGCTTCCAGGAGGACCCCAGGTACGGACTCAAGGGCCCGCGCCTGTTTTTACCCACTCAACCTGACCAGGTTCAAAATTTGTAAGACAGCAGTACACAAGAACAAGGTGAAGCGTGGGCTGCGTGTGTGATAGTGTCTGCTTTCTCTCCACAGTGTGCTGTACTTCTCAGTGCACAGATATGAGGGAGGTGCCTTCTGGCCCCACCTTCCCGAATCTGACAGTGGGGCGCTGGGCTCTGGGGTCGGTGAGGGCTATAACATCAACCTACCATGGAACAAGGTGCACTCTGCACTCCTGCCTGCTCTTTTTATCCCCTGCTCTTCCTTTTATGTCGGTGTTCATAGTTCTAAATCAATTAGTGCTGTATAAAACATGCTACAAGTTCACCTGTTTCCTGCTGTACCTGTAGATGGCGCTGTGCTCATTCATGGCTCCCTTTTTACCCTGTAGACCGGTGTAAAGGATGCAGACTATATCGCCGCCTTCCAGCAACTGCTCCTGCCCGTGGCGTATGAGGTATTGTATCACTGCAGACTAGACGTTTTTGTACGTTGATGTACTTAAAAACTTGCAAGCTGTTTGTAGACGGTCCCTAACAGGCTTGTTGTCTATGTAGTTTCGGCCTCAGCTGGTCCTCGTGGCGGCTGGCTTTGACTGTTTGGCAGGGGATCCTAAGGCAAGTTCTGACTTTTATTTGTGCGCAACATTGACACCACTTTTAGGAGAGGATGGTCCGATCTGCAGCGTAGATGCCATCGATATGGTAGTAAAACACATCCTTCTGCTTAGCAAAAGAATAAATTAATATATAGCACTGTACTTTTTGTGGCAGTGTTTAGAAATAGGAAATTGATGTTGCTGTAACTCTGCCTGCTTTACTGCTGGGTGTGTGTCTTCTCTGTGTGTTTCCCCAGGGAGAGATGTCTGCTAGCCCACAATGCTTTGCTGTATTAACACACCTGTTGCAGGGTCTTGCCCAGGGCAGACTCATCCTGGCACTGGAGGTACTAGAGGTTCACAGGAAGTGCTATAAAGCAGAATTTTCAACCCATGTCTGCAAACGCTTGGTGCAAAACTAGTGAACACTCAACCAATCCAAGAAGCCAAACCACAGATCCTTAATTTAAAATTCACTGGCACATCCAATCAGATTTGTGCAATAGGCATTGATTAGCGTTAATTACAGAGTTTACTGCATGTTTGATCATAGCGTTAATTTAGACCTATACTTGATATAGAGCATGGTAAACGTTTGGGTCGTGGTGCAAAAAGGTTGAGAACAACTGTTATAAAGGGCTGTGCATGCTGGTCTCTGACTGATGCCCTTTTTGTTCAGGGAGGGTATAACCCTCAGGCTACCGCAGATGGGGTGTGCGCCTGCGTCAGGTTGCTGCTCGGAGAGTCCTGCCCCCGCCTGGTGCCACAGAGAGCCCCCAGCGACAGGTGAGCATTCATAGAACAGCTGGACACTAACTGCCACTACTGTTACTGCGTTTTACAGAAGATTCGGTTCTAGCGTCCTGTTTGCCTACTGACTGATGTATCGTATGTAAGGCGCCTGCTTCCCATAACTGCTGTTCATGAGCTGCATGTGCTCTCTGCTCCCCTGCGCCTGTGTCTGTGACTCTCCCAGTGCCCTGAAGTCCATCTCGCAGACCATCTCTTCACTTTATCCCTTCTGGACCAGCCTGCAGATACTAGGTATGCGTTCAGTGCCGCTTGGGGTTAAGCTTCTACCCACCGCAGTGACATTTTCCATTCAGCTCCCTGATCGTCTGGGTCACCTGTGTCCGTCCACAGAAGGCGGCCCGATGTGCAAGGAGACGAGCCCCGTTCACCCGGCCTCAGTGGAGCCCTCTGGTGAGGGCCTAGGGGAGATGCCTGCACAGATCACAGGGCTGGCGTATGATCAGAGGATGATGGAGCACCACAACATGTGGGACAGGTGAACCGAGGAGGGTCATCCCCAGGGCAGTCATTATTCAGGCACAGTGTAGGAGATACCTCTATATGGGATCAAAGCAAGATCCAGTATGTCGGTTACTTTTGTTTATGTGGATTCATTCCTTAATATTATTGGTACTAATACGAACAGTTTGTTGAATTGAACGTGCAGGACACTGTTGCTAAAAAATAAACAGCTAATGGATTCCCCTGGGTCACATGTCATCTGGCTGGCCATCGTGGCGACACCAGGTGTTTTAAACCTGAGCTTTTAAACCTCTGCACCCATGCAGCCATCACCCTGAGCAACCGCAGAGGATCTCCCGCATATTCTCCCGTCACAAGGAACTGGGCCTTGTCTCCCGTTGCCTACGGATACCGGCACGCCTTGCCACGGAGGAGGAGCTGGCCACGTGTCACAGGTAGAGTGGGATCCAGTGATCGGTAGTCATGGAAACTGTGTGTTGATGCATTTCTCCTGTTGTGCTGATTCAGCCAGCACATGTCCACATTTCTGAGCCTATTTTGGTGATATTGGATCAGAGCCATCCTCTTTGGTGGATTTTTGTGCTCCCAGTTTCCCAGTTTACTTTTCTGTTTAGCTCATTATTCTGATTATGGATGAAATGATTTCCAGTTTCATGGTAAAATTCTAGACACTTAGTATTACCGATTAGAATTTTAGTTATCTTGAAAACTGTGCCTGATTACCGTGCTTTGAAAAATTAAAGGTAAATACTGTCCAGCATCAAAGAAAGTTAGTAACAGTCTCCTAGACACAGGTAAGCAGGTGCAACATGCAACATGGGTTTGATTTGTGTCAGTTAAACATGGCAGAAGGCAGTGACAGCACTGCAGAAGGCAGTGACAGCACTGCAGAGCTTTTTAATGTTAATGTTTTCATGTGTTTTCATAAGGTATTATTATTTTAATGTTCACGCAAACAAAAATTGCATAATTCTACTAATTTTATTTCTCATTTTTGATATGAGACTTCGTGAAATTATTTCAGTTTGTGCATCGGTGCTTTTTCAAAACAGTTTAACAATACTGAGATAATACTGATCACTGTGATATGTCTAGTCACTTTAATCGTGATATTAAATTTTTAAACTGCTTCGTCTCTAATTCTGATCACATCACCCCTTTTTTTCCCAGCTTGGAGCATATAGCTAAGATCAAGTCAACAGAGGGGATGAAGCCCAGGGATTTGCATAGGCTGGGAGATGAGTACAACTCAATCTACATCAGCAGTGAGAGCTACAGATGTGCCCTGCTGGCAGCTGGCACTTGTTTCAACTCGGCTGAGGCTGTGCTCACTGGACAGGTCCTTAATCTTGCATTAATCCATATCTGTCATGTAGGCCCGCGTTCCCCTAGGCAGCGAATGCCTGTGGTGTGCTGTTCCTGTTTGTGTCCAGGTGAGGAACGCGGTGGCCATCGTGCGCCCCCCCGGCCACCACGCCGAGAGAGATGTGGCCTGTGGCTTCTGCTTCTTCAACACGGCGGCTCTGACCGCGCGCTACGCCCAGACCTTTGCTAAGAAGCCCCTCAGGGTCCTCATCCTGGACTGGGACGTGCACCATGGCAACGGCACCCAGCACATCTTTGAGGATGACGATAGGTAGGACAGATGAAATTTAACGTGGATAAATGTAAGGTAATCCATGCAGGGAGCAGAAATATAAAGTACAGATATTTTATTTGTTCCAATAAAATAAAGGTAGCTGATTATGAGTAAGACCTCGGTGTGTATGTTGATGCTTCCATGTCCCATTCTCGCCAGTGTGGGGAAGCAATAAAAAAGGTCAATAGGATGTTGGGTTATATCTCTAGGTGTGTGGAGTTTAAGTCAAGGGAGGTGATGCTAAGTTTATACAATTCCTTGGTAAGACCCCACCTAGAATACTGTGTACAGGTTTGGTCACCATACCTTAAAAAGGATATTGCTGCCTTAGAAAGGGTTCAACATAGGGCTACAGGAATAATTCCTGGTCTTAGAGGAATGTCATATGAGGAGAGGTTAGCTGAGCTGAATCTGTTCAGCCTTGAGCAAAGGAGATTAAGGCAGGGACATGATCCAGGTATATAAGATTCTGGATGCTGTTCAGCCAAATGGCTACTTTAATATTAGTTTAAATACTAGAACTCGTGGCCATAGGTGGAACTGGATTTGAGAAAAAACTTTTGTGTAGTTAGAGTATGGAATAGTCTTCCTGCTAGTGTAGCGGAAGCTAAAACCCTGGGTTCCTTTAAATCAGAGCTAGATAAGATTTTAACAATCCTGAACTATTAGTTAAGTTCTCCCCAAACGAGCTTGATGAGCCGAATGGCCCCCTCTCGTTTGTAAATGTCTTATGTTCTTATGACAGCGGCTCAGCCGACGTCCAGGCGGCCGGGGGCGTGGCGTTTAGTGCTGCGGACCGCCGAGGTCGCGGGTTTGCCGTAGACCCCCTAGCTGTGGCGACAGATCTGAAGCTGAACTGCTCCAGCAGAGTATCCATCTGGGTAGACAGATAATAAGTAGTCAGCTGCTTTACATAAAAAACATTACAGTGTAAATTTATGCATGTCATGCTGTAGTTCAGGCTGCACTGAATCTTTGCAGTGATTAGCAGATATGAGTCTGAGGTTCAGCTGCCAGTCAGTGCAATGGCTTGGAATGATCCTGGTTGATTTAGAGAGCACGGAGAGTATGTGAATTATTGGAGTCCTACACTGAGTAATGCTTTACTCTGATTGGATGCATGCAATATTAAGTAAATGTCAGTTAAACCAAAATATTATGGAACTCATTAATTTGAAACAGAGTTAACAAAAGCATAACTTGGTCATCATTAGTGATCACCATACCATTACCAGTACAGTCAGGTGCCAAGCAACACTGAGGTTACGTAAATCTGCTCCTTTTTTAATTATTGATCTGTGTACATGGTCATGTAGGTGACTCCTGCGTTAGTGGTAAGTCGCGATTCAGTCTAAAACGAGCTTCTTTGGTTGTCTTTCATTCTTCGCATTGCCGACATAAAGGGGGTGTTTCCCTCCCTGTTCTCTCTGCCGCACAGTGTGCTGTACATCTCGCTGCACCGCTATGACAATGGCCTGTTCTTCCCCTCCTCTGATGATGCCGACTTCGACAAGGTCGGCAGGGGAAAGGGCCGCGGCTTCAACGTCAACATTCCCTGGAGTGGCGGGAAGATGGGCGACTCGGAGTACCTGGCGGCCTTCCACGCGGTGGTGATGCCCATTGCCAGAGAAGTACGTGGGCAGACTCGTTAAGCGGACACTCATAAGTGCCAGTACACGGGACGTGCCTGGTTACTGTCATTGCTGCTGTTTGTGCCCTTTTTTGCGTCTGTTAGCACGTGACATAGCTCCTCACTGTACCCCCGCCAGTTTGACCCAGAACTGGTGCTGTTGTCTGCGGGTTTTGATGCGGCCCGTGGTGACCCCCTGGGGGGATACCATGTGACTCCAGAGGGATACGCCCACCTGACGCACCTGCTCATGAGTCTGGCTGCTGGTAGAATCATACTCATACTAGAGGTAAGGTGTTCTTTGCTCACATGGCTGTGCACAGACACTGTGTAACACCCTCATTGGCCTTATCATGTACACAATAATTGTAAATATTTTGGGGAGCAGATTAGCATTAGAGCTAAATTTCATACTCGCCTTTCTCTTGTGTCTCTATGTCTGTCTGCCACAGGGGGGCTACAACCTGACTTCCATTTCCGAGTCTATGTCAATGTGCACCAGCACGCTGCTGGGAGACAGCCTCCCCCTGCTGCCTCCGCTGCCACCCCCGCATCCCAATGCCTCCGTCACAATCAACCGTGTTCTGCGCTCTCACGCCCTCTACTGGAGTTCTTTGAGAATACAAAGTGAGTGGGAATTTTGCAGCAAGGGGTAGTTCATTCAACTGGCATTCAGTCAGTTGGAATTAGCCCCGGCCCCTCCCCAACCATGAAAATGTCTGGATGGTACGTCAGAGATTTAGTCGATAATCTGGGAAAATATTTTGAGCATGATTTTTTTTTTCCCACTTCTGTTTGTAGTTCCAGAGTCTCTGCGCTTGTCTCTGCCTTCGCCCAAAGCAAAGGGTAAACGAGTCTCAGGTGGCAGAGACAAGAGGTCTCCGAGACAGGAGACCCCAGCCAAAGGTTCTGAACAGGGTGCTCCTCCTGTGAGTCCGGCAGCAGCTGAAGCAATGGAACCAGGGCAGCCCAGGACTGCCCATCAGGAGGAAGGTCTCCAGGACATCACGGCGGGCCTTGTGTCTTTGAACTTAGACAACAGTTCCTCCAGCCCAGCCTCTGTGCCTGTAGGGGGAGCCAGGCGAAAGGTGAGGCCTGGTTCCCAGGAAAACCCAGCTAAAGGGCCACCATCTGCCCAGGTGACACCAGGAAAGAAAGAGGTCATGGAAACCGTCAATTCCACCCCTCCGCAGGACAAGATGATTATGCCTGTGAGTAATTCAGTCCTTAGAAAGTGTGCATTCTGTCCATGGCACAAGTTTTGTGAATGATGTCTTGAAAACATTGTTCTTTGCATTTCTGTTGGGCTCAGCTGGTCGATGAACCAGCCATGGTTACTGTTGCCAAGGGAAACCCAGAGCCTGGTGAATCGGACGAGGCGTCTGGTTGGTCAAAGTTGCCGAAGGATGGGGCAGTCTTTGAGCTCTTTACTGGAGGCCTGGAGACAGATGAGGTGTGGGGTTATTTACGTCCTTTATATGACAAACTAGACACATTCGAGCCATTTTCTGCTTCTTTAAAAGCCAACAAGGGAAAATAATGTTATTCTGAACCTCAGCTGATTTCCTCAAACTTGTTGCCTGCCTTTTTGCAGCCTGTTGAGGCTCCCCTACAGCACAGTGTCTGAGCTGGTATGTTTCCATCCCTTTCCAGGGTACGATGTATGTGGTGGACCCCTTGCCATGGTGCCCTCACCTAGAGACGGTCAGGCCGGTGCCCAGCGGGGGGATAGATGTGTTTCTGCCTTGTGAAGACTGTGGTTCGGATGCAGAGAACTGGGTCTGCCTCAGCTGCTACAAGGTACGTGATCCGTGGGCCCTGTCACGACTGCAGTGCTTGTTGCATTCGGATACACTGCTCCGGTCTGCACTGCAGTGCTTGTTGCGTTCGGGTGCACTGCTCTGGTCTGCACTGCAGTGCTTGTTGCGTTCGGGTGCACTGCTCCGGTCCGCGCTGCAGTGCACAATGTGACTGCCTTTATGGTGTCAGTAGTGGCCCACTTGTTTGATCCCGGCCTGTTCCGTTTTCTTCTGTTTGTTTGTGGCAGGTGCTCTGCGGCCGGTATATCAATCAGCATATGGTGACCCACGGCCTGGTTTCAGAACACCCTGTGGTCCTCAGCTTCGCAGACCTGTCTGTATGGTGCTACAGCTGCGAGGCTTATGTTCACAACAAGGTGATGAGAGATGAGAGGTGTATTCATATTGCCCAGCTGAAGTTTGTCGCTAAATGGTGTCCGAGGCCTTCATTTTATCTTTTCTTATCTGTTCTCCCCTTAATTTGGTGTTCTCTCCTTCTGCTCTCCACGGCGATCTGCAGGTGCTATACGAGGCAAAAAACGCCGCCCATCAGGTCAAGTTCGGAGAGAACATTCCTTATACGGGAGAGAGTCACTGAGATTACAGAGAAGACCTTGTGGAGAGGTGGACAGTGGGGGGGCAGGGGGGTGATTGGAAGTGCTCAGAGAGGGGCAGCCTGGTTTGGCATGGAGAAAGGGGTAAAGGAAACTCGACCTCTTACCTGTGATGGCGTCGCTGTGCTGCTTCCAGCAAAGAGTCACATCTGCCATTTTCGGATCTCGCTTGGGCTACCTCTCCACAGGCACAAACACACACAAACACAAACACAAACACACACACACACACACACCTACCCACCATATCATCATGGGGTTTCTGCCATCATGTTCTGCTGACTAATTCCGTCATCATCCTTTTTGTCAGTGCATACCGATCAGTTTCGGTGCTAAAACCTGAAGTTTGCTGCCAAAGTTGAGGAGCACTATCAACAGCCTCAGCTGTGAAGTCACTGTAGCACAAAGGCACAATGACTGTAATTGCTCACATCCAGTTATTGCTTGAACTGCAGTTGAATTCTGTCCATTCTTTAGTCTGTAGAGTAAACTAGTGAATGATCTGGCCTTGGGGCCCAAACCAGCAGCAGAAAATCATTTCTTATAATCTCATAACTTTTACTCATGTCACCTTGACACACACCGATAGCTGGAAACCTTTTTCTAACATGTTTTGCAGAGCTCGGTTGAATCTTCTTAAATGTATTTATGTTCCCTCTTACAAGCTTATCCTATTTTGTGCATATATTTCATTTCTGAGGAGAGCGTGTGGCATCTCGATGCAAAAATCACGGCAATATGGTGCAATAATACCTTTTCTACATGTTTTCTAAAGGCAATTTATAACCGTTTCTTTAATATCACCTTTCAGTATTTCTGATGCACACTGTTGTATTAAGTACTGTCCTGTGTTGTATCATTCATTACTACCCTGTATTTTGAAATGTAATGTTTGTAATGTTTTTATCTGCCATTCATGCGTTTTCATGATTTTCAATCTCGGTTTGGTTTTTATTGCACAAATACAGCTGGTCACATCTCCTGTTTTGCTATCCAGTACAGGCTTCTCCCTGATGTCTGTGTGCTTTCCTTAGCTGTATTGTACAATTTAGTGGGTATTTCCTTCACAGGCCAAAAGGTCTTTTCTAGCTCATTCCAGGGGGTTTTCCTTAGGAGGACATTACCCAGTTAAGTTTAATTTGAGTTTCCTTCGCACAGATCTGCTGTTCGACATGGTCTTAAGTTGGCAGAACAGATTTCACATTATCATTTTAGACATTAATCATGCCTCTTAATTGAATTTTGTGAAGAATAATCCAGTATGTAGTTGTGAAGCCTCAACAGAGTTTGATAGCTTATTCTGAATCTCGCAATGCTGCAGAAACAGGCAGAGCATGGAGTAGCTTCAGCGTTAACTTTATCAATGGGAAAAAAACATGTATTGAATCGAAGGGATTTACGGCCTGGTAATAAAGACTATACCCTGTAAAGGACAGATGCATAAACATATAGTGTCTAGCATACGGACTCAGAATCATTGTCATGGGAGATCCTCTGGGATCAGTACTTACCCAGTGCAGGCTTGTGGGGAGGAATGAGTGCATCCCAGGATGTACAGAGCGGGGGACACGATGGATGTGGCGGCCATCCATCCTGAGGCACCCACATGTCGTGGTGTGTGTGGAGATGCTTATACAAGCTGGAGAACCTGGAGGAACCCTGTGTATTTCACACAGACATGCAAAGGTGGCCCACACTGAGTGGGAGGTCAGCTTCAAGTTGCCAGCCCTGCGAGTGTGTGGCCACTGAGCTGCTGTAGATCAGATGCCCTAAAAGAGCATGGGAATCTTGGTGCAAGACACATCTGATATCTGGAACAGTTCTCTCAGTCAGCGAGAATTCAGGGGGGCATTGAAAGGTATGATTCTGGCACGTTTTTCAATTGTAACATCACTCTTCAATTAAACCACTTAAGACAAATTTTGACAATTACTTTATAAAATATTTATAAAATATGCTATACATTTATAGTGAATTTGATTTTTTTACATGCACATCACAGACATCTTAAAATAGTGTATGTAGAAAAACAATTAATTGCAGACCTTACAAGAAATAAGTTTAAAAATGATGACTAATATCATTATCCCTGGGAGTACATGTCTGTGTAGTATTGCTTGGTACTTCCAGCTTCCCGCGTTACCCGCAACTGATTCCTGTGTGGTGTGAAAATTCATTTCCAGGCATTTGCCTCAGGTCTGGCATCCTTCTTACCTAGGAAATGCTGGGTCTCCCTAGTGCTGAGAATGTCTGGTTCACCCCCCATACCTGGACTATGTTTTACTTCCATAAATGCTTTTCTTTACCCTGACCATTCCGCCAAAGTGCTTTTAATAATGTTTGTGCTTGCTGTATTCAGTATCAGATTACTGATGAATAAAAAGCGCAAACTGTAGGATTTAATGGAGGAAATTAATGTCTGCTCAGCTGGGGGATGCAGCGGCTGCGGTGTTATTGCAGGCGAGAGGATGTGACTCAACCTTGATTTATTCCTGCGGCATCTGTCTGTTCCCCCTCCATCTCCTCAGTCCGCCCCTCCCCGCCCGGCAGCTGTGTGGATGCAGCATCATCTCTGTTTCCGTAGCGCCCTCCTCCCCCTGATCTGTCCTGCGTGTGAGGTGAGACACTGCAGCGCTGGCTATGGATCCTCGTTCTCTCCCCGTGGCCAGTTTTGTTTTCAATCCACATCACTGCACATCACTGCACAGCACTGAAATGATGTGATGAGAGCCCTCCGCCGCTGAGGGGCCGAGCGGCCCTCCCTCTCTCTCCCCCCTCTCCCTCTGCCTCCCCCCTCTTCCCTCCCCTCTCACCGTTTTCACATGTGCCTACGATCCCTCTCTCCCGCCGCGCTGCTGCTCGCGGCCTGCCGCCGTATCACTGAATCCAGCTGGCGGAATTCCGACTTCTTGCGCCTTTTACTTTTTGGTGCCTCCCATCTCCAGCTGTTTTTCCTTCTCCTTTTCTGACTTGAGGTCCTGCTCCTTCCAGCAGGAACACAGAGGTACAGCCAGAGGTACTGGTGGGGTGATTCACCATTGGGTCGACTGCTTGTCTATTTTTGAATCGTTTTATTAGAGGCATTTTGCATTATATCTAATGTTTTACTCTAAACAATTGAGGCCCTGCATTGTTGCAATTATCCAATTTCGGATGGATGGATGGATGGATGCAGCTCTCGTTGTCTCACAGAGTGACCTTGTGTGTTGACTGCCATCCCACAGGCACCATCATGCAGCCCCAGATGGTGGAGGTGGCCCGCCTCTACCAGACGGAGTTCATCCGCAGCGCGCGGGCCGTGGGCGCGCTCTGGGCCGTCTGCACCCTCTGCTTCGCCATCATTGAGGTGGTCATTCTGGTACAGCCCTCCTGGGTGGGCACCCGCGAGCTCCACTATGAAGGTGGGGCGTCACCCCCCCCAGCTGGCACTCTGGGCCTGTTCGAGGTGTGCCTGGAGTCGGACTGGCCGGTGCCCGAGTGCCGGGGCTCCCTGGCCACGCTGACGCCGCTGCCTGCCTTCCAGTCGCCGGCTGTGCTGGTCTGCATCTCGCTGACCATGGTGTGGGTCAGTGTCGGCTGCCTCGTGCTCTTCCGCTTCTGCAATGCAGCCACCGTGTACAAGATCTGCGCATGGCTGCAGCTCACAGCTGGTGAGAAGACTAGGGGTCACTCTGGGGGTTGCTCTGCGATCACACTGGGAGTCATTCTGAGAGTCGCTCTGGAGATCAGTCTGGGAATCAGTTTCGGGATCGTTCTGAGGATCACTCTGGGGGTCGCTTTGGGAGTCGCTATGGGGATCGCACTGGGGGTCGCACTGGGGGTCGCTTTGGGAGTCGCTATGGGGATCGCACTGGGGGTCGCTTTGGGAGTCGCTATGGCGATCACTCTGGGGGTCGCTCTGGGAGTCACTCTGGGGCTGAGGATCGTTCTGAGGATCACTCTGGGGGTCACTTTGGTAGTCACTATGGAGATCGCACTGGGAGTCACTTTGGGAGTCACTATGGGGATCGCACTAGGGGTCGTTTTGGGAGTCACTATGGGGATCGCACTAGGGGTCGTTTTGGGAGTCACTATGGGGATCGCACTGGGGGTCGCTTTGGGAGTCGCTATGACGATCACTCATTTGTAGGTCTAGGATCACTTTGGCTGGGGAGGGGGGTGGTTACCAGTGTGTAATGGTAAATGTGTAGTACTCCTCCCACCCATCCATTGTCCATCCATCTGCCATCACTGCTGATCTCTTACTGCTTATCCAGGGTTATGCTGAGTCTATCCCAGGGATCACAGGGTACAAAATATGGTTTGTGAATTAATAAAATGTTATCATTTGTGCGATTTACTGGGCAGTATAACAATTTGCCATAGATATAGTAAACTGCCATATTCTGATTTCAGCACTAAATCTGTAATTTTTCCTTTTTTGGTGAATAATGCCCTCCTTCCTCTCTCTCCTGCAGGTTTCTGCCTCGCTCTGGCTTGTGTGCTCTTCCCCGACTCCTGGGACTGTTCAGAGATGCGAGGCTTGTGCGGGGAGGGGGTGGCCAGCTTCTCACCTGGGAACTGTACTGTGCACTGGGCCTTCGTGCTGGCCATGCTGGGAGTGTTGGACGCCGCCATACTGGCCACCCTGGCCTTCGTGCTCGGAAATCGCCAGGACGCCCTGCTGCCCCAGTACGGCAAGGATGGTGAGGGCCTCAGCTTCGGGGTCCACATGCCAAGGGACGGGGCTCTGCTCGGGCCCCAGACGAGAGCTCTGAGTGTAAACAGCCAGCCAGTTGGGAGATGGACTCGTGGATGGAATTTGGTGCATTCTGCCGACCTCCTATTGACTTCTGAGTGTGAGCAAGTCTGTAACACTTGTTCTCTTTGTTTCTCTAGTGACAGGGCTGCTGTTGCCACGGTAAGAGCTGAGGGCCCTTGCAGAGCTCAGGTAAGACTGCAACTTAGTATGTCGGCTCTCTTACAGAAACCACAGGTTACGTTTTATTCATAAAAAATATTCTTGCTGGTAAAATTCATCTTAGATCCTTGTCTGGAAGGGAAAGCAATAGTACACTGGAAACAAACAGCGGGACAGAACAGCGACCAATCTGGTGTCAGTACTGGGACTGATCAAGGGTTCATTGGTATGTTCCACTGTCAAGGCCGAAGCCAAATAAATTCACATAAAGCTAATGCTCAGATGCTCAAGATTTACATTGTACTTCCGTGAAGTTTCATAATATGACTGGATTCTGAAATGTAGTGTCTCACAAAAAATGGCAAGGATATTTATTTCCAGTGCATTCTTTAAGAGAGCCATCAAATTTTCAACAGTGGATTATCCTTTTTACTCAGAAGTTAAGTGGTATTGATCAATACTGATTTATCAGATCTATACCTTTCAAAATAAGTATGAAATATTAGGTAAAGCTTTACATTAACCGTACATCCATAATGCCTTTATAATGTATTTGGAGAATATTTAATGTACATTATGAACACACACTATAATTCATATAATATTATAAATGTTTATTATTAATATAAATTAAAGCTCTTAAGATATGTTAGGATGTAAAGGTATACTTACATGCTGCTTATGAATATGCTATGAATGTATTATGAAGGTGCACTGAATGTTCTATGAATGCATAATGAATGCATTATTAAGGTGCAGTTAATGTAAAGCATTGCCATTTATTAGAATTGAGTGTTTGGAGTTTATCGGACTGGGGAATGTTATTTTATAATTTTGAATATTTAGCTAGTAAAATATTTATTGCCCAGAATGAGGTCTCTATGCACTTTTAATTTTTTATTCATGAAAGCAATTAAATTTGTAAAATAAGCAGCTGTTTCTTGGTCGATTTACGGCTAGAATTTCATGGTCTGATGCTTGCACAGGGTGTTATTAGGTTGCTTATTACATAACTGTGGGTCAGTGTCATTTCTATGACATACTGCTGTCCCTGCTGTCTGTCTCCATCACACTCCTCTGCACCTCTGCTGCCTCTTATTTCCCCCTGAGTGTCACCATTTTCCTCTTGAGTTTTTCAGATGGAGGCTCACCGTTGACGTCACTCAATTCTTTACTTGGAGAAACAGGAGGAGAAATAGTCCTATAACCTCATCCCCCGAAGCATGACATCATCTGTATTATCTAGTTATATAATCTCTCAGAATGGATACTGTTGCTTGGCAACAGCATCTCTATTTTTTTCTCGGGCTGAGAGACAGGCATAGTTCTTGAGTTTTATGGCCTGCTGTGCTTTGTTTCCACCCTGCAGGGTAGAACATTATCAACAACCCTCCTGTTTACCTAGAGTAAATTGATTGTTGTTTTGTTCCTTTCAATGTTAATCTTTTTTTAGAATGTGCACAACAAATCAGCCAAAACAGCAGACACACATTCTTTGGTCTAAGTCATGGATATATATTTTCATACAAAGTGTCTTGTCTATTTAGCTTAAGTTGTTTTTGTATGAAGGGTCCTGCATTTTTTGTGCAGCTGTTGTGATTTTCATTATTTCATGTCTTCTGATATGTAACTGGCTTGAAATTAGAAGATGATTGCTGTTGTACTTTGTATGTCAGAACTCAATCCTTGTCATTGTTTAATATGACAAGAATAATAGAGTATGTAATTAGTCTACACAATTGATGTTTAATTACTGGATGGATTTTAACAGGTTAAACTCAGCTCACTAATTATAGGGATATAAACAAAAAGATACCATAGACTGTAATCATAGTCCAATTACTCCCTGTCTGATGGAAAGAGACATAGATTCTGTTGCTCTTGGCAGTCATTTTGTTTGATATTGTGCTTATGTTTGCTATCCAAACTATTCAACCCAATTTCGATGTCATTATAGAATTATAGTACAGTCGTATGTGTTGTCATGGCCTTTTCAGTGATGGGTGTACAGCACCAGTGAAGAATGGACAGTGATCATGGATCATTCTCATTATTATTGAGTTATTGGTTGTAAGGTCTTTAGACATCTGCTTATACTGTTCTTGCCATGTTTGTATGCATTTTACCATATGTGTCATGTTTATATGCAGACATTTCAATATGTAAATATTCATTATTTTTCTGATTTCTGGCACCTTGTAAAATTTTGAAGGGACCGTGTTGTAAGAATGATTCTGTAAATATCGGCCATGTTGCCATTAAAACAGGTGAAAACACATAATTTGTCCGGCATTTATTTTCCTTGTTTTAGTGCAATAACATCATCACTCCGCAGAATCAGCATGCTTGCAATTAAAGGCCATTTATTTACCTCACATTTAACAGAAAACAGCAGTGTCAGTTAAAAGCAAATTGGACCAAGAACAGCAAACAGAAAGTCATAAATAGCACGTCATCACAATATACTGTGATTCAGTCTGTGGAGAGTTTATGAAATATCTTTTTTCCTCCAAAACTTCAGAATGCACAATTATTTTAAACAGCCACAATAACTGGAACCATTGACTTTCTGTCCACAAAACTACTACAACAGAATGAGGAGAAGGGGATCTGTGTAGGATGGACACGGACAGCTCTCCGAATTAAAGATGCAATATGGATGTAGCATTGGTAACTGTGCGAGAAAGCAGTTCGGCATTTCGGGAGAACAGCGCAGGCCAGGATAGACTCCCGAATACATTTACCCACAAAATTTTTATTATTTTTTTTTAATATATATTTTTTTTATTATCCAATAAATTCTTGGGCCTGCAATGTAACTGGAGGAAACCTTCATCATGTTAATGCCACCTTACAAGGTTTTTCATTACCTATCTCGCTGAGAACTTTCCAGAAACCATTAAGCGATCAGCAAAAGAAGCACGTGTTAAATGGCTCCCATGTTGTCATCTGCTAATGCTTGAGATTATTCTGCTGTCTGACAGTATATTGGATGCTGTGTGTTGACCGTAATGGGTTTGGTGTGTTTTTCTTGACTGGACCATTTCATATCTGTATGTCATTACTGTTTCCTGGCTAGAGTGTGAAAATTGAGAAGTTGAATTTGACATGGAATCGCACCGCTGCACAGTGAAGACCAGGTAAGAACAGGGGAGAAGATGGTTTATTTAAGGGCAAGCACAATGTCCAGACTAAACTGAGTCATGGTGGAGAGCCCGCAGAGGACATTGCATCCCAAAATCCCATTCTCCCATGGTGGTGCCACTTAGATGGACCTGCAGAGTGTGTTTAGCGCAGGGAGAGACAAATGTGACACTCACCTCACTTGCTGCTGAGAGATCTTCTAGTGGAACAGGTGCCAGGATTGTCAGATAGTTTCACTTTTTTTTTTCTCAAGGTGATCAATGGGGAAGGACATCATTAAATGGGCATTTTGGATGGAATTTTAGTTTTGGACGAAACTGCCCTTCAACATCATATCATACCCGCTTAGGGCACAGCTTGATGCATCATATGGATAAATCTAACAAGGGACCTGCAGCACTTTACACAACTGAATTTCACACATTTAATGTAATGATAATAAAAGCTTGATTATTTCCACGGATCACTCAAGGACCTCTCGATACCACCGGACAGTTTTCCCTTAAAAGTCAGACAGTTCATTTCCTTCTGAGCTGCTTACTGATTTTAGACTGCAATGGATATTGTCAGGTGAATTTATTCTCAGATAAATAAAAAGAAGAACACACAACAAATGCAGAGGCTAACTTATCCTGGAGCAGACAGCTTTGACTATCTCCTTGTAAGCTGATACTTTGTGTGCGGATGTCGGTGTACTGTGTATGTGTGTGTGGTGTTACATTAGCCGCACGCGCCCGCGTCTCCCATTTCTCCCGCGTCTCCCACATCTGCTTTACTCTGGCAGGTACTGTAGGATGCGCTGGGCCAGCACGTTTGGGTCATAGGTCAGGGCTCGCCTCTTGCGGCTGTGTTTCACCTGCGGCAGGTCGCCGTCGATTCGCTTCATTCTTTGCAGGCCCCGTGACACCCCGCCGGCCACGGCTGACGCCATCTTGTTCTCCTGGTCCTCCAGCCTCTTCACTCGGAGCAGCGATGGTTCTGAGTTGGGGGGCTGCAGTGGCACAGAATCGACCGAGCGGCGGGATCGTTTTGGGGCCACACCCCCAGGGCCCCCCCCACTCACAGCAGCCAGGTCCCGCTTGGCGAGGCGGGCAGGGCCGCCCTGTGGGGCTTCGGACGCAAGAGTGGACAGTACTCTTCCAACGAGATATCTGGATAAAAAATGAAAAGCAAAATGGGCAGAATTTGCATTGATATCGAACAACACAAAAAGTATTACCAAATTTCCCAGCATCCAACACTATAAAGAAACATGCCTTCCAGACATGGTTGTGGATGCGGGAAAATTATATGCAGTTCAGGGATCCCCTTTAATTTCACTTTTTTTTTTAAAATTAAAAATTCACCGCTGACTGTCTTGCGACAAGTAATGATTCACTGTCACCCACAAACTGCCCCGTTGCCTTTTCTTTTTTTTACCAGACTACAAGCTGGTAAAGAGCACTGAGGCTTCTGCCATTGTCAGGTGTCATGACATCATGACAAAGAAACCAAGTATCAAATCCGCTTGGTTCCTCATTCTCTTATTAGATTTCAAATTTAAAAAGACTTTAAGAAGGTAATTACACGGTATTTGTAATCTGGCCAATCCTCAGGTCAGGATATAATTTAGGCTTCAGTGGAGCTATAGGAATAGTTACAAGTATACTCACTTAATGGTTTAACAACTGAGAGGGATTAGACTATTTGATATAGAGACACTTCCTGATTCAATAATCAAAAAGCACTGCGTGTTGTTCTTACAGTCGATGTATTAATGTACAAAGGGCCTCAGAGGAATGTGTCTCCGTACCTGAGGGCCTCTTCCTCTCTCTCCTCCGTTCCTGCCTCTCCGCGGCTCTCCTGCAGCTTGTTCCCGCTGGAAGTGAGCCCAGCCTGCAGCAGCCTCTCCTGCCGGTAGCGGTTTAGTAGAGCTTGAGTCAGCTGAGGGTCCAGGAGGCCTTGCCAAGAGGCTTGGGGCTTAGTCATGCTCATGCTCGGCTCTGTCTCATCATAATCAGGTGGGTAGGGTCCCTGGAGATCCCCGCCTTCTTCGTCCTCTTCCTCTCCCCCTTTTCCAGCTCTCTGGGCATTACCTTCACCTTCACTGAGGAGGCGGAGCAAGCCAGCCAGATACGCCGCCTCCTGGTCCCGCCTTCGGTCATCCTCTACCAATCGCTGCAGGGCCTGCCCTAAGCTTTGCCCTCGCCAGCCATCTGGCTGGTAGAGGAGCTCGTTGCCTTGGCCCTCCATACCAGCCCCCGGTGGATATGACATCATCTGGGCTTCGTAAGGCAGAGAATCACGAAGCTCACGACGGAGGCGCAGGACCCCAGCTGAACCATCCAGATTTCGCCCCCCATGTGTGCTAGAGAGTGGCTAAGACAAAGAGTGAGACTTGTGCATTAGCGTCACAAGAAGTGCAGAAGACCAGGCTTGATACAAAGCAAATAGCTCCCTTTAAAACGGGATTAACAAAATGCCTTAAGAAACCGGCTGGTTTTTTACTGACAGCACTGTTGGTCCAAATATCCACAACCCAAATGGAAAATAATGATCATCAACAATGAACATCTATATTTTCATTACCGGAAAGTTCATTTTAGGATTAGGAAATCAGAAGGTTTCTGCTTGGATGGTAGAATATTGTAAGTACAATGTGGCTTGTATGTCACTCTGGCTTATATGCATGGAACATTCAGTGTGACCTCAACACACATGCATCACCCATATAAATCAACTGAGCCCTTAATCACAATGAATCCCTGCGGTTAAGGTTGAAGACAGACTGTGCTGCAGCCTACTGCCCAAACTGAAGTAAACTGCAGCACTGCACTCAAAGGCTCACCTGCCTTATGGCTTCATTAAGTCAGTGAGTGCAGTGTCCTGAATAGCTGGTGTCACTGTCTGGCCCACAAACTGCGGATGTCACTCAGCACTGACCTCTTTAAATGTGTCCCAGTGTGAAGTCTGGCAGTAACACTACCCCCGCGTGTTTGTAAACAAGTCACTTACAAAGGCCCCACGTGCACGCAAACACAGGCACACACACACGCACACACAACACATATATGCTATGCTGAGTGCACCTTGAGATGCTCAGTACCTTGGCTGGCAATGAATGATGCTCTCCTGGATCTGTGTGGGTCATGAGCATCAGTGCTTATCAGTCTTGTTATTTGGACTTGTGGTGCAGCTCTTCCGGACAAACACCCCTGTAACGGGCTACCTTTCCATTCCACTAATAACATGGTTCACAGCTGAAGAAGTGTGACATTGCTCTATACTATTAGCTGAACACACAGATAAGGGGGATATTTTTTAGCCTTGTGTTAATAATGCAGGGTCCTTGTTTGGCGACCGCCTTTGTGCGTGTGCGCTCCAGCCCGTCTGTCAATGGCTCTGCTTATAAACAGTTTTGTGAACAATGAGTGAAGCCTTCTGCCATCTAACCACCTCCAGGTCCATCTCAGACCTCCTACTGCTGCAGCGAGCTGACTCCTCAAAGTCTCTCTTCACAGCACTAATAACGTCCTTCGGTCTCAATCCACTTCTCAACTCCAGGAGGAAGTTTCGTAAGTCTATCTGGGCTGCTTTTCTACACAAGGAGGAAGGGATCAAGGCGGTGTGGTTACAGCCTGTGGCCATGGCTCTGTGCAGATCGATGAGTGGAGGCACTCAGGGCAAACCTGGCCCTCTGCGTGACTGGCCTACATTCAACACCGTTGACTTTCCTGGGCAGCTCAGTCAGTTTAATTAAAAACCACATGAATAATGGAGAAGGGGGTTCTCAACTTTGGATGACTCAGAGGTGGGAGATTCATTAGACAGATTTACAGATCTAGACAGCCCCTACTGTCACTGTCATCACTATCACTGGGACGATCTTCATCAACAAATCAAGTTACAAAAAAGTATAAAAACTGGTGTGCGTTTTCTTACACGTACATATACACAATAAGGAATATATCCACTTCACCGCAGAGTGAGTCAGAAGATGCCTAATCATTCACATGACTGCAGACACGGGGGATCTCTGCCAGTATTTGTGTAACAGGACCCCTAATGGTGACTCATACTGTCACTTGCTGGCATTTGTGAATTAACACAAGCTGGCTGTCTTCAGCCGTGAGGCTGAGGTGAACGTCTGAAGGAGACGCAGAGAAGAGATGAGCGGCGGAGTGCAGACGCTGACTGCGAGGGTGCAGAGAAAAAAAAATGGAGTGAACAGGCGATTGTGACACAGGCAAGCAATTGGCTGAAGCTGGTGGTACAGGATGGGAGCAGCAAAGCTGAGGAGCACCTGGAACCAGAGCTCTGGGAAAATGGCCAATGAGGAGTAATGATCTGAAGGCCAAAGGCTGAAACTCCAAAGCACAGGACAGGTAGCAGATACCAAGTGGCCCTCCTCTCTACTAATCCCCAAGTGACCTTTTCAGATTAATTAAGGGGGGCGAGGAGCACAACTCCAACAAGCCCCCTGTTACGTTTAATGAGCAGGCACACCAGTCCCTCACAGGGAAAGGTCTTTTTCAACAAAAGAAGACCATAAAAAGCCAAGACTAATTGGCAAATGTACAAAGGAGGGCGGGTGACTGGCGGTGTGGTGACATTGATCAGACTTGGGTTTCACATTCACTAGTATCTCCGTGCCTCCAGTCCACATGTGCAGCTGCGGCCAGCTTTACGCTGCATGTCATCCTTTGTCTTTCAGACTTTTCCGGCTCGGGTGTGTGAGGTTATTATACAGCTGTGAAACTTCTGTCTGTCCTCTATCTTTCTTTCTGCCAACTCTCTGCACTGGGAGTAACTGACATCCCCCAGTCTGGCCCACAATAAGCCTATTGCAATCATTGGGTGGAGTTTTGCCCGCGGGTAGTTAAGGGGGATCCTGTTGTAGGTGCTTAACAATGGCTGACATGTGCGAGTGCAGGAATGGCGTGTGCTGCTGCATGTGTGTGTGTCTGTGTGTGTGTATGCGTGCATGTGAGTCAGCGAGCCGCTGAGTCATCGTGGCGCATTATGACGTGGAAGCCCCAGCGCATCCTAGCATGTGGTCGTCGTGCGTGTGGACTGTCCACCTGAGTCAGGCAGCAGCCTCGGCCCTCTGCCGCCGCCCCCCGCCACCCCCACTCACACCCCCGCTGAGGTGATACGGGGGAGTGGCCACATGCGCCCAAACACTAAGATATGCCACCTTTTCCATTAGGCAGTTTGCTCCCCTAGGGTTCTGTGCAGCTCATTCGTATTGGACTTCATTATGGGCTACTAATGTTCCTCCCACTTTAAGGGACATTTTGTGACGGCGGAACACAGTAAGGGAACATTGAATTAATGCAGACTGATTATGGAAGTTGTACAAATAGGTAAACATTTCCTGAAAGATGGAGTTTTCTAATGATCTTGAGACACAACAATCAAGCTGCCCATGCAGTTACTGATTTTTGACTTTTGAATTACTTAGACTAATTAAATTCATTTGTAATTGCTGTTCCTAAGGGACACATTATTCTATATGTATTTTATCCATTAGACCTCATTCTCCTCTAGCATCTATTAATATTGCGTGTGCTAATTTTTCCAATGACATTGCTTTGTGTGGCTGAAATGTGCCTCGTTCTTTATTAGTCGACGTTTATTAATGTCTTTATTGGTGCATCCATTCCCGCCTACCCAGCACGGGTCAGAAACTCTGGCTTGCTGATTATAGCCTACTCTCCCATCAGTCAAGAGTTAAAAATAGCTGTCTAATAACAATCCACCCTCCTGCAATTCAGCATTTTAAACACTTCATATTGACGCACAATGGCTGGAGGTAGCTTCCTTAATACGCTGTATAAGGCAGCACCTGCCTCAGAATAGCAGCCTAAATACTACTGTGGAGTATATATACTTTCCCTTGAGTAGCAGCATGATTTCCTACAGGCTAATTAGTTGCTCATTGTCAGAAGGAGTAGGGAAGCATTCATATTAAACTCACAAGCAACTCCGAATGAAAAACTGTTTCTAATGTCAGCTGTATTACTATGCAGAGTCTACTTGCTGCACTGTCAAAGGTTTCTGAAAGCGAGTTCAAGAGGATCCAGCAGCACTGTAAAGACGACATAATGTGATCATAAATATGTAGACTGACGGAGATAAGATTTCCCCCAGTGGATGCAGAGCCATGTATAACGTCCTGCCTTTGCACAGCTCAGGTCTGGATGCTGCTGGAGTGGGACCTATGAGAGCAGAAGGTGTGCCGATGCTGATGGCGATGGTCGGCCTCAGAAGCAGGTTGCCATGGCAGCGTTCCTCTCCAGTTCCCAGCAGTGTGTCCCTCGCTAATTGAATAGTGCTGCCTCAGGTATTGATTTCACAGAACCTTGAGTTCCAAAGACCAAGCTTTATGCTACATTTGGAAAACGCTGGCAGCTGGCTGAGCATTATTGCCCCACAGCACATGCTCTGACAGTCTTAAATCTGCAACAACAGCACAAATTGGTAATGTGAATACAGAATACAGCATGACATGCAATGGACTGCTATGTATCTGCTATGCGTTTGTTGCTGTGTAGGCATGTAAGTAACTGTCCATGGTGCTGAAAAAGACAACTTGAATTATGTGACCATTAGTCCTGCTATTCACTGAAAACAAATAAAATATCTCCTATTTATGGCCATATTAGTTATGAGTCTCATAGGGACTATACATTGCTGCACCATACTGATGTATAACGAGCCCCATGAAGTATATTGTTGATTCTAAATTGAAAATGACTGTCTCAGAATTGAAAGATACTAAACGTACTATAATTACTGGAGAAAATAGTATAACATAGAGATGCACAGAAGATGAAGGAGGTTAACCTTTTTTGTTCTTTGGGAACCTGCCAGAGTCAGAAGCCATAATGGGATAAAGACCATAAGCCATGACAAGATGCAGGGGACACAGAGTCACAGAGAGAGAAGAGCTGGGCGTGAGCTGACTGCAAAGTCAGACGCCCGCCATGACTTCCTCTCCACCCCCACCCCCCCTTGTGAAAGAAACACACATCTGCCTCTCTGTCCCTCCCTTGTTTTTTTTTTTTTGTAGCACATGTTGCACAGCGAATAAATCTTACTCCAGGAGCAGATATTTGGCAGCTGTGAAAACAAAATATGCTTGCAAACAGAGAGATGCAACAATGATTATTATATGATTAATATTAAATAATCTCAACACCATGAGCCGTAATCTGCAGCCAGGCCTCTAAAAAACATTCTCTCCGCTCATGTGATGTCATTGATTGAAAGACCTATAAGACGATAATTTAATCAGAACAGTGTATTACATGACACACACACATGAATGTCGCATTGGCATGGATTTCATGTGGTGGGAACAGCTACTCAAGTGAAACCTTTCTCTTTAGGCACAATACAAGGCTGCCAAGGGGGCTCTGGAAAAGAACAAACACGGCACTGTCCCTAGTGGCCATTATGTGCATGAGAGTGTTTATATGGCTGAGGCACACAGCTTGGCTCTGCCCTTTTTAAGTATGACCCACTGCTCAAGTTGAGTACGTATATTTACCAGATGGTCCTTAATCTCTCTATGTAATGAATGTATCAATACATAAGCTTTATTTAGGCACTACTTCTGCATCTCACCTTTCCCCAGTATAGTTACATCCCTACTCCAACCTAGATATGCACACACACACATGCATAATCATCTGTGCTGCTTCCTCTGTTTAATCAGTGCTGACTCTCATAACACTAAGATTCTGATCAAAGTCCATCCCACTCTTGTCATCTGTCAAATCTGTTGTTGCCTGGCAATAGCAATGGGTGCATCCACCTCTGTGTCTCCCCACCGCTCTGTACCAGACAGACCCATAACATGAACACAAAATGGTACATGTTCCCCATTTTTATATATACTGCACCCCTTTCATGCAATTGAATGACAGTAAGTGAAGTAAGTCCTGTTTTTCAACATATGCTCATTTTATGTGCCTGTATTTACCTGACAACAAAACAAACCAACTATCCCAATTATGCTACCAATCTCTTTTTTTCAGCCCTGGTCTACAGTAGCTGCGCAAACAGACAGGAACAGACAGCATGACTAAACTGTCCATTAAATGCTTATGCCAGTTTTCATCTACTGCAGAAATACAGTTCTGCTTCCTCTCACACCATTCTCATCCCACGTAACACCAGGGAAGTATTTTCACCGACAGCAAAAAGGGCTGGATCTCTCCCCATCAGCTGCGCATTGTTGTCACGCCACCTCTGTGCCCTTATGACGGAGACATCTGGGTAAGCAGAGCGTGTCGGCGTGCATGGATCCCAGCGCAGTCCCTCCTTACCTTGGCTTCCAGGCGTTGCGCTGGGGCGAGCAGGAGGACAAGCTGGAGCAGGAGGAAAGCTGCGCTGGTCAGAGGGCCCGACATCCTGGAGGAGAGAATGAGGCTGCCCCAGTTCAGACAGAGAGAGAAGTGTTAGCAAGGCAGATGGAGACGGGCAGAGATACAGGCAGGAGGAGGGGGTGTGGTCTGAGGACAGAGTGTGTTGTGTGTGCGTGCGTGCGTCTGTGTGTGTGTGGGGGGCTTGGGCTCGGTAGATGAGACCAGAAAACAGTGAGAAAGGCAAGGACCATTAAGATCACGTCATGGATCAAAGAAAACAGGAAAAATGTAGCTACAGATAAATTGAATTAAGCTTCGTACAGTAAGTGCCTGTAATGTAGACTGAAACACACAAATTATTTTCAGGAAGTAGTAATATGACACATTTTCAAAACGATAAAAATATAAGAATAATACAAAATATATATATAAATAAAAACAACGCATAACGCTTCTTAAGCAAGGCATGAAATCAACGCAGACAGCACACACATGTTATCTAATTTGTTTGAAAAAAAGGGTCGTTGCTTACATTAAAACCTTTAACGGCTTATTTTATCTACATACGGCAGATGTTTAATTTTTAACTGTAACGTTCTGTAAACCGCAGCTTAATGCGCTCTGCGCTATTCAGGCATCCAATCACGTCAACCTTTAAAAAAAAAGATTTTGTGAACGCAGTCGAGCCATTTAAAGCCGTAAGTTCTGTACCATGGTACTTGTGTCACAGCAGCTCACAGGCGCGTGACTTGATCCAGGGATGTATATCACCTAAAAGCCTTTACAGTCTCGAGGTTTTATTAGTGCTCATCGGAGCCTTTCGCCGATTTTTACTTTTTTACATTTTCTTTATATCGTTACATCGTTTCCTAAATAAAGCATCAAACACCACGGGGAGACGACAAAAAAGAGTCAAACATATTTTTTTACTGTGGATTAAAGACAAAATCACTCTACACCGCAGTAGACAGGAAGCTCATTACAGGCTAAATCTCATCAGGAACAGCCTACAGCAATTTTTCCGTACCGAACTCGTTTCCTCGTTTTTCCATAGCCACCCCCAAATACTTCTGCGTCAAAATTAAATGAAAATACCCTAACCCCCGATTCTTGAAGAACCCCGAGAGCAGGGTAAAAAAATATCGTTCGCCCGAACAGGGACTTGAACCCTGGACCCTCAGATTAAAAGTCTGATGCTCTACCGACTGAGCTATCCGGGCTCCGTACAACAATATGCTTATAACATACAGTAGTAATTATGAATGCCAATCATCTCCTTAAATGTATTGATTACGCATACATATATAAGATGAAAGCTCACAGGGTTACCAACTTTGGTCAGCTGGCTGGCGTGAGATGTTCAATTCCAGACAAGTCTGCACACACGTGCACACGCATTTACATGTATGTAACAGTTTTATTACCTTGTAAATAGTCTGTAGGGTTTGCAAACTACCCTAACGCTTGTTAAAATCTTCCATGTAGGTATTTAAAGTAGACGCTAGAGAATCAATCACGTACAATGCGTACAGAGTTATGCGTACATCGCTGCGCCAGTGCAGCAGGCATTCGTCCGCGGAAGCGCACAATGACGTCAAACGTGTCATAAACGTTCGAGCGAACATGTCCGCTAGTACGCGTACGGAGAAGTATGAATCAGCCTAGACAAGTAACCTGTCAGCACAAGAACGTCGGCAATACGTCGCATAAACGGCGGATGGTTGCAATTAGATCGCGTTCCATTACGAAGCATCGCGTTTTATTCGCGAAAACGTCGGATCGTCGCGGTGTTGAAAAGCGTTGCTCGCTTAAATGTCGGATTGTCGCTTTTAAGTCGAAGGTCGCTTTTTGGTAGGGAAAACTACGCATCACGTCGGATCTTTTTTAGAAAAGGGTTTGTTTGACTCTGGAAGTAGTAATATTACTGTAATAATATTTAATGTAGTAATATTACTTGTCATATAGGGCATGGTATGATTTACATAGCTATTTTATATACTGGACATTAAATGTTTCTTATCGATAATTATGTTTAAAGATATCCTGTTTATATGACTGTATTTTAAATAAGAGTGCGCACTTGCTTGTGTGCATGAGGATCTATTGAGAGATGTCCCACTGTGAGTGAAGACTTCGCAATGTGCTGCTGTGTCTCTGATATCTGATGTGTGTCCTTAATTATCACCAAATCCGAATGTCCGAGTTCCGAGAGCGTCATTTCCGGGCCCACAGTAGACTTCCTGCTTGTAAGTGGCTATAACATAGATATCTATAGAATGACTAGATGTCTCGTCTGCGTTGCTGGCCAACGGAGTCGAACGTCCGCATATGGCGGCCATCTTACCACAGGCTGCTCGCTCACCCAAAATATGGTGTTGATAGTAAAACATGTAATTTTTAAATAGCCATAACGTGCTAAATTTTTAACCGATTTTCAAACGGTTTGATTTTATAAACGTCAAATATGTAGTTATGACACTGAATACTTTTGAATAATTATCTTATGTTCTAAAAAAATAGAATAATGTTCTAGAATAGGTAGACTAAGCCTACAAGATTTCCCTTAACAAATATACATCAAGAAACGCTGCATGTTAAAATCCCCACCCTGTACAGTGATGACTATAACACAGCACAAAGAACTAAAGTCCATATTTCCAAATTGTTAATAAAAATATTTTTACACATAAAATGGTAGTAAACAGTTTGTTTAGACATTATAAAGGCACTTTTCAAAGATTTTTGAAGATTTATTAAAATCAATGTTTAGACAGTGGTGTTAGAGACATTTGATGGATTTTTTTTTTTTTTTTTTACATTTTCATTAAAAATTTAGCGAAGTAACAAAGGTGTCCCAGTGGTGCTGGTTCTGGTCCTCATCCAGCTGGGCCTGATAAGAGTAGGTTAGCATTACTATAACTCATGATCAGTGGCGGCTGGTGAATGTGTCATTTTCACATACAAACGGAGCATTCTGGTGCATTCGGACAAAATAATAGATAAAAGTTAACATTCTCTCCCTGTGTCTGTATGTGTGTTTGTGAGAAAGTGAGAGAGAGAGAGACAGAGAGAGGGAATGTGATTTTAAAATGGGTGTACGTTAAACAAAATATTCTAAACCTTGTGTCAACAACAATCTAGCAATACTATTATGTAATATGTACATACTTCCACTAAGTAGCTAACGATTATCCTAAAAATAATTCATAATATTGTAACATCCTACAGGTGAAAGGTGATCCCTCGGGTTCTCGTTTCGAGACAACGGCGGTTACAGCAGACATAGGCGGCACAAAAGTCTGGCATCTTGTCAGCAATTTCCTGTAGAAATCATAATGCAAGACGTTTTAACAAACCAACCAGACAGTAAATCATGTGTAAATTCAGTTAAATCATGTTTATAATGTGTGTATTATATTGAAAAGAAAGCGTAATTCTGCCTCGCCCCAAATTACTGGATCGCTAGTAGCCTAGCTAGGCGTGATACACAACTAAACTGCACGATTAAGTCAGTTTTTTTTTCGAGGAGAAAAGCTGCGATTTCAACATGTTCAAGCATCCAGAACTATAACCACGTTAATAATGTTTGTAAGAAAACACACAGTTTGTAAATCCATCAAGATTTCAGCGAGATAAGAGTATTAACGTTTGTGCAGGTCACTTACCTTACCTCTGTTTACCTGACGTTCGAATGATCCCGCCAGAAAGCCAGCCTGTGGTAAGATGGCCGACCTGTGCGGACGCTCTAGACCTCGTCATAATACATCTAGTCATTCTATATATATATCTATGGGCTATAAACTCTCAATGGATGTTTGTAGCCAGACTTTGTTTTTTCCCGCTCGGAGTCTTCCTTTGTCCCAGTCGCCGATAAGTGAGGTAAGTTTTTACCATATTATTGTTCTTAATTTTGTGTGTGTGTGTGGGGAAGAAAACGGATCGTGTTTTGAAACATATTTTGTTCCCTGTTAAACCAGCTTTATAAGAGAAACAGAAAAACAGAGAAACAGAAAAAAGAAAAGTCTATTTCGTCGCGTACGATTAGTTGGAAAGGTAGGCTGAAAATCATTTCTTTCTTAAATAAATAGTTTCAGAATTATCTTTTTTCTTTTTGTTTTTGATGATACAAATTAATGTTAGGCCACTTGAAATTAATAAATTGTTTTACATGACTCAAACTTCTAAAATATTGGTGAGTAGGGGATTTTATATTTTATATTTTTAGCGAAAAGACGAACGGCAACAGAGATATACTAAAACTAGAAAAGTTCTCAAACAGCTCGCGAAGGGTAATATTACTCGGTATATTGATGCCCTGCCAAGATTTTAATACCGTGGGCCCACACACAATCGGGTGAGGGTAAAATGCGGACTGTTTACAAACAGCGGATTCCGTGTTTATAAACACTCGCGGATGACACAGTAATATTTTTGAAGGATAAATTAATACTTGAGAAAGCATTGATGGTAATTTCAGTTTTTTCTAAAGCTTCAGGCCTGTATCTGAATCTAAAGAAATGTGAACTTCTACCACTTTATGATTGTTTGGAAAATAGCATAAGGACGATTCCAGTGAAAAATGAAGTAAAATATTTGGGCATTTATTTAAACAAAGATATCAAAACTAGAGAGTCAAAAAACCTAAAAGACAAAATTGAAGGTATGTCCAAAACATTAAATCATTGGTTGATGAGAGATATCACAATTTTTGGACGCAATTTATTATCCAAATCAGAGGGTGTCTCTAAGATGGTCTACCCAGCCTATTCATTATACATTACCCCGAAAAGTATTAAAAAGATTAACTCCATAATCTATCAGTTCATTTGGCGCAATAAAACACATTACATTAGAAAATCACAACTCATCAAAGATTACTCCAAAGGAGGTATAAGGACAATTGATTTTCAATCGATGGTTGGAGCATTTAAAATAAACTGGATAAAAGCTTTCCTCTTAAAACCCGACTCCATATGGTTCCATATCCCTAAAAATATCTTCAAAAGGGTGGGAGGGTTGGATTTTCTCCTGAAATGTGATTTTGATGTATTGAAGTTGCCTGTCAAACTGTCAGAATATCATAAGCAAGCCTTATATTATTGGAAGATGATTTTTGCCCATAACTTCACGCCTCATGGCTCCACCTTGTGGAATAACAGGACCATTACAATTAATAGGAAATCATTATTCATTAAAGAGTGGTATGAAAAAAACATTATCTTCATAACAGATTTACTTGATGAGAAGGGGCAGTTTCTCAGAATAGGTGTTTTCAATGCCAAATTTAACATTCAGTGTTCCCTTAGAGAATATAACAAAGTTTGTAATGTGATACCTTTACCTCTGTTGAGTTTGATACAGGGTTATTTATATTACTCTAAGGGACAAATAAGTTTACCTTCTTTACAGCTAAATCAGATTCCTTTAACTAATAAAAAGTGTAATAATAAAATCATAAAAGTAATGTTTAAAAATAAACTATTTCACGATGTTAATAGTAACACAAAATTAAAAGGGAGAAATGTTAAAATAACGAACGAATATACACATTTTTTGAAATGGCCTATCCCCCCCAAGGTTAAAGAAATGCAATTTAAAATAATCAATGGTTATTACCCAGCAGCAGAAATGCTTAAAAAAAGATTTGGTTTTGAGGTGGAGCCATGTGGATTTTGTTTACGTGAGGAAGAAAGTATTGAGCATTTGTTTTTTTCCTGTTCAGTAACAACTAAATTCTGGCAGGATCTGGTAAACTGGATGAGTGTAGGAATAGATGGGATGACCCCACTGACCATAACACAGGTTTTATACAATACTGATATTCTGTCTAAGGAGCTTGCCATGCTTTACAATGTGGTAATAATTATGGGCAAATACCACATCCATAAGTGTAAATGGCAAAACAAAAGACCTTCCCTAAGTGGGTTGAAGATTGAACTGAAGTCTTTTCTTTCATCCCTAGAATTACTGAAGGAGTCATGTAATGCTGCAGTATTGATATGTGAGAATGTAACCCAGTTTCTATCCCTTAAATGATTGTGTTTCATTTGGTGTACCAAGTAAGCCGCATGTATATTAACGTGTTGTCAGAAAGGGAAAGGTTAGATGTCAAAGAATGGCCTTCACATTTCTATATTGTTTTATTTTTATTTATTTATGTATTTATTTTTCCTTTTTCCCTATTCTTCCAAATTTTTTTCTCATGATGTTGTTGCACTAATGTTAACTCCTGATGAGAGTTTGTAAATGTGTGCAAAGACTTAATAAAAAAAAAAAAAAAAAAAAAACTAAAAAAAAAAAAAGTGTTTATAAACAGACGTGTCGCAAAAGACGCACGCCGCGTAGACAGATCACGTGGCATAGAAAGAAACCCATAGGACGTTATCTAATCACGGGGTGCGTTCGAGGTGTGTCTGCAGCTGACGTTACGTGGAGCGTGATCTGCCGTCGGCGGCAGGGGTGGAGTATACGCTGGATGTAAACACTGGGGTATTCGAGGAGCTCAGGAAGGCGCAGCAGCTGCGCGTTCAGCCAGTGCAATTTTGTCATCCATATTACAGAGTACAATACGATTGTCCGAAATCCTTATTGTTGTTAATGTTTAACAACTATTTCATTGTTGGTTTTTTTGAAAAAAAAAAAAATTGAAAATATATAATTTGTTGAGCGTTCTCTAGTCGTGTATAATTTGCATTTGGACGTCCAGCTACCATGAACGTCACAGTTTGTGGGTGCCTGTTCTGGATGAGTAAAATAAATCGTAATAAATCAATAAATAAAAATGTTTCTTTCACCAATAAAGTGTATTCTGAAGTATTTTTGTAGATCTCATATCGAAACACTATCGAACTATATCTTCGTGTTGTCTGGTTTCATTTTCTCATATAAGTAAGGCTACTGTACACCTTGCAAACACTCATGTGAAATATCTACACAATTATAGAAACGTCACATTGGTTGGCACTGTACAAGTCATTGTATCAGAATTAATGCAAGAAAGAAAAAGAAAATTGCAAAGCAGATCTGTTACATTTAAACATGGAAGTAGCATGTAGAAATCAGTCCCCCAGGCTTGGCATATAGTAGTGGAAAAGGCTAAATTTGTATTTTACGAAAACATTTAAAAGAGTTTAGGGCAGCATTTGTAATTATCCATTTTGTCCTATACACTGTAACAATAGGGAAGCTGCCCTGCATAATCTATAAGTCCACAGAAGTGGCATGTAGAAATGAGGCCCCAGAACATGTGATATATTGCCAGGAAGGTCAGAATTTGTACTTTACAAAAATTTAAGATTGAAGATTCAAAAGGTTTATTCGTCATGTACACAGTTGTACACACACAACATGTAGTGGAATGTAACCCTGGTCACTCTGAGCAGCTGTGCATGATAAGAGAGTAACAAAATATAGAAAAAAATAATATGATAAAAAATATATGAAATGTTCAGCTGTACATAATCTATACATAAGTGATAGGTAAGAGGTATTTTGCTGTGCAATGTGCAAGAGGCCTGAGGTATGTGCCAATGATTTGGACAGTGTGAAGCAGTACTTAGAGGCATTGAGTATTGTCCTGATTTAGGAGCATTATGACCTGGGGGAAAAAGCTCCTCTTTAACCTTTCCATTCTGGGATGCATTTCCCAAGACCATAGTGGAGCAACACTGTTGTAACGTTGCGTAGTTCGAACTACAGTTCTTGAGCTGTAGTTAGAAGCTTAGTCCCGGGTAAATACATCAGCGATGGTGGAAAATGCAGTCTAATAAGGGTATAGTCACCGTGTAAGTAAGACATTTAATAATCTTTCATAACTAATAGGGAATAATTTAGCTCTACGATCACATATAATGTGAAGTTGTCTGAAAAATTAGTTTGAAACGTAATTGTTGTGTGGGTCTCTGGTCATAAGTACGGTAACTGTCGGTAGTGAGCAATAGGGACACCTTGCTGGGTGATGCGGGAAGAGTCCTCTGTGTGACCCATCTGTACGTTGACATCAAACTTCAACTCACCAGTGGCACTTGCACTCTCATCTAGCACATATTGTATGTTCTAGTCACTCTTTGACTTCTTCTCATGTTTAGAAACATGTCTGAACAGTTTTGAGTCATTGTGTTTAAATGATGACTACTGTATGGTGGCTGTGCTGAACTTCTGCAGCCTGTGTTTTCAATTTTGCATCAAAGTTCACCACAGTGCAAAATGTGTTTTGATTAATGGGAATGTGTTTAGAGTTTTGCTCAAATCTGCAAATTGTGTTTAAAGTTTCACCAAAAGAGTGATTGATTCAATAAATGAGTTTTGGCAATTGGAAGTTTTGTTCCAAGAATCAGGTTTAGTCTTTTAGCAATTCAGAAAAACTGTAACAGAAACATAAGGCAAGGTAAACTTTAACTTACAAAAGCTCTTTGGGGCGGTCAAACCAGATGTGTCCAGTTTGTACAGATACTGCACAGTTAGGGGTAAAATGCTGTTATGGGCAGGGTTAATCAATTGTACAGTTGTGCTTAAAATGGGAGTATAAAATCCTTCAAATACTACAAAAGTTATGTAAGAGAACTTTTGTTTTTTGTTTTGTAAACAAGTACACCTACTCTTACAGTTTTAGACTTAACAGGTTTTAAAGAATTTTGTATTATATTATATTATATTATATTACATTAACATGACTATAGCGAATGTCTGTCAGCCCCTTTTGACAGAATGGCCTTATAGCTATGTTTTCATAGAATCTGAGCCGGAAAAGTCAGATTGCTATGCCAAGAGTACAACTAATTTCAGATAATGCAAAAAACAGTGTTTGTGAAGTCATTTGAAGACTGAATTGTGTTACAGTGGAAAAAAAACACAACAGCACAATAAAGGGCAAGTGACTCAGGCAAAGTCAGTCAGAAGGGTGTGTGAACATGATTGGCAAACTGGGTGATAAGTATAATGATGAATGCCTGCTCACCAGTAAGTTTATGCTTATTTCCTTACAGTATCTCTTGAGGAGGCCTGCCAATGGTGTGGACAGTTTCAAAATAAAGATGGTGACTGGGTGAGGAAAATTACTGTAGTCATTTGATAGATGTGAAAATATGGCTACTTGTCCTATACTGTATGTTTTTAATCCCACTGTAGATACTCTGTGATGGATGCCAGAGGTGGCAACACCGTGTCTGTACTGGCATGACCAAGAGCCAATTCAAACACATAACAAATGTTAAATGGTATTGCACAGTTTGTGAAGAGGAGTCTTCTTTATAAAAATGCAGCCACACTACAGTAGTACGCAAAAGTCTGCAACCGCTTGTTAATTTAGAATTTTTTCCAACTTTTGACCTTTTACTTTTGACTCCTTCGTTGAGCCAATATATTTATTTGAAAACAGTGTTACAGGGGACACAGTAATGAAAATCAAGTTTTTATTCTAGCTTGGATTTACTTTTCTGAGTTTGTTTGTTAAAGCTCCCATGTCAACTGTCTTATTGAGTAATATGCGTAATGTACTTCTCTGGCCAAAGGTGCAAAATAAATGAGTATACTTCATATATAGTAGAACAGACATGTGTCAAGCTTTCTTCATGTTCGTGTAGGTGGCCTTGAAAAAGGACTTTTTGCGTCTCAGTGATGGCTCAGTATCTGGTGGGCCACACTTTGTTCTTCATCACCTGCCTGCACCGTGTTGGCATTGAGTGAACCAGTTTGATGAGGTGATCATGGCTGATAACATGATTCCAGGCTGCAATGAGTGACTCAATCAACTCATGTTTTGATTTTGGATGTCTCTTGGATATCTCCAAAGCCACCTTGTGCCACAAGTTCTCAATCGGATTCAGATCGGGAGATTGGGCAAGCCACTCAATTGATCGATGTTGTTCTGACGCTTCCAGTTGATTACCTGTTTGGAGCAATGGCACGGTGCATTGTCATCTTGGAACAGGAACCGGCCTTTAAACAGTTTCTGCACTGACGGCACCATACACTTTTGCAGTACTGTGATGTACTTGGTCCCACTTACCATTCCATCAAAGATGTGCAGATGTCCGACACCACTGGCAGCTATGCAGCCCCAGACCATGACCTTCAAAGGATGCTTCACAGTGAGGTTGAGGCACTCAGGCTTGAACTCCTCTCCAGGAAACCTCCTCACATAGGTGTCGGCCTGGCTACCAAACAGGCAGAAAGTGCTTTCATTGCCGGAAAGCACCTTTTCACATGGACCTTTCACATGTCCAGCGTGAGTTCTTCCGTGTCCAGTCAACCCGGTTGCACCTTTGGACATCAGTCATCAGTGGCTTGTTGCGTGCCTTGCAACCCTGCAGACCAAACTGCGGGAACCGGCAACAAACTGTTGATGAGGTGACACTGACATAACACGGTGAGGTTAACTTGTGACTTCTCAATGGAATGCGTCAAAGTACATGATCCTAGCATGATTTTGATGCATGTGGATGACCAGACTGAGGTGTCTCTGCCAACAAACTCGCTTTCTTCTCATGTACAATCTTTACAAGTGCTCTGTGACTGCAGCCGACTTTGTTAGTAATCTGACAGCATGAAAATCCATGAAAATTTGTTGTTCCAAGGAATATTTCTTAAATAATAGTTTATTTTCATTTTTAATTCTTCATTCTGCAAATGCGGATTTGTTTGTTTAATAAATGGTGTTGTTCAGAAATCTACAAAAAGTAATTTGAGAACATGGCAATTCACTACTCTTCATGGTTCAAGGGCCCATAAACATGCACTTATCTAGTTGAAGCTGGATTTGAACCAGCAACCTCTGGATTACAAGCCCACATACTTAGACTACTGAGCTATACACTTACACTGAACTAGCTTAAGTTGTAACTTTTCAAGTGGAATGAATTGCAATGTACCTGACTATAATACTCATTAAGGTCAGTTTATTTACAGTTCCTACTTTCAAGAGCCAGCCAGCCAATCTAATTAATTTTTAAGTATTTCTCCTATAATATGTAATACACGTTTAAGTTAATTTCCAGGTAAGCATTTCAGGCAAGGCAGTGCTCATTGACACAGATTATAAAGTTTGTTTCACTCTGCAGCTCCTGGACCTGCCCACTCTCCTGAAGACCAATAGCTCTGATGTATATTTGCATAGAATGACAGGGTACTGCCTTTGTTTTAACCTTTCACCATGATGGTGTTGAATAGGGCAACAGTATAAATACCCCAGAGACTTTAAGTAGTGACTGCATTTCAAACAATGGATCCTAGTAGGATCTATTAGTTTATGTTCCAATGGGGGTACTTGGGTGGTATCTTGAAAGATGTATGTCCATGAAATAATGAAAAAAAAAAAGTGTTTTCTCAATGCTTGTTTTCCTACTGCAGTCTCATAACAAGCCATCTCAGGCACAATAACTATGCACAGTTTATTTCTAGCAGCTGGAGTGATAATTTAGCCACTAACCACCCAATTTCCCTGTACATTAAACCTCCTTACCAGGCTAGATGAAAATTAACATCACACCCAAAATAGAGCATCTGCTTAAGTACCTAATAGAGTAGGACTTGTCATGGCATTCACATAATTTAAACCAGCAATAACTCCAATTGCTGACACAGATCCCTGACCAAAAAGCTATCACTCTGGGCCAACAAATAGGTACTACTACATGGAAGAGACTTACTGTATATCTGTGGCATTCCATTTTCAGTTGCGGTGGGTTTCTAAATTTGGGCTTCCAAAAATCAAGCCTAATAAAAAAATTTAAATATTAAATGAGCAAATTGATTTGATTTGTCCTTCTATCCCACCTTGTGATCTAAAAAGCAATGAGGTTGCCACACATAATATCAGCTCTATGGACAAGAAAGCAATAAAGACCTATGGACTTTTTCAGAAATTCACAATTTTTTGATTAAGAAGAAATTATTTTTCTGGCATATGTTATGTAATTGGTTGTATAATGTTGTTTATAATGGTTTGTACAAATAAAAAAATAAAAAATAAAAAAATAAAAAAAATATCAGCTCTATGGAAATACACTCCCATAGCCACTAGGGGAGCTCTCACCTTCTTTCACAATTGTGTTGTGCAGTCTAACAAATGGCCCTTAAGCCATGAACAGTAGTGAATGTAGTGAATTACTATGTTCTCACATTACTTTTTGTAGTTTTGTGAACAACACCATTTATTAAACAAATAAATATGCATTGGTAGAATGAAGAATTACAAATGAAAATAAACTATTATTTAAGAAATATTCCTTGGAACAACAAATTTTCATGGATTTTCATGCTGCCAGATTACTAACAAAGTCGGCTGCAGTCACAGAGCAGTTGTAAAGATTCTACAAAAGAAGAAAGTGAGTTTGGTGGCAGACACGCCTCGGTCTGGTCATCCACATGCATCAAAATCATGCTAGGATCATGCACTTTGACGCATTCCATTGAGCAATCGCAAGTTGACCTCACCTCAGCTACTGCGTGAGTGGTCAGACAGCTGCCATGTCAGTGTCACCTCATCAACAGTTTTGTCTGCGGGGTTGCAAGGCACGCAACAAGCCACTGATGACTGATGTCCAAAGGTGCAACCGGATTGACTGGACACGGAAGAAGTCACGCTGGACATGTGAAACGTGGGAAAAGGTGCTTTTCGGCAATGAAAGCACTTTCTGCCTGTTTGGTAGCCAGGCAGACACCTATGTGAGGAGGGTTCCTGGAGAGGAGTTCAAGCCTGAGTGCCTCAACCTCACTGTGAAGCATCCTTTGAAGGTCATGGTCTGGGGCTGCATGGCTACCAGTGGCGTTGGACGTCTGCACATCGTTGACGGCATGGTTAGTGGGACCAAGTACATCACAGTACTGCAAAAGTGTATGGTGCCGTCAGTGCAGAAGCTGTTTACAAGCTGGTTCCTGTTCCAAGATGACAATGCACCGTGCCATTGCTCCAAACAGGTGATCAACTGGAAGCGTCAGAACAACATCGATCAATTGAGTGGCTTGCCAAATCCCCCGATCTGAATCTCATTGAAAACTTGTGGCACAAGGTGGCTTTGGAGATATCCAAGAGACATCCAAAATCAAAACATGAGTTGATTGAGTCACTCATTGCAGCCTGGAACCATGTTATCAGCCATGATCACCTCATCAAACTGGTTCACTCAAAGCCAACATGGTGCAGGCAGGTGATGGAGAACAAAGTGTGACCCACCAGATACTGAGCCATCACTGAGACACAAAATGTCCTTTTTCAAGGCCACCTACAGGAACATGAAGAAAACTTGACGCATGTCTGTTCTACTATATAGTATTACTCATTTATTTTGCACCTTTGGCGAGAGAAGTACATTACGCAAATTACTCAAAAAGGCGATTGACATGGGAACTTTAACAAACTCAGAAAAGTAAAGCCAAGCTAGAATAAAAACTTGATTTTAATAGCCAACTGTGTCCCCTGTAACACTGTTTTCAAATAAATGCATTGGCTCAACGAAGGGGTTAAAAATAAAAGGTCAAAAAAAAAATGCTAAATTAACAAGCGGTTGCAGACTTTTGCATACCACTGTAGTGTGGCTGCGTTATATAGCGAACACTTCTCTTCACAAGCTGTGCAATACCATTTAACATTTGTTATGTGTTTGAATTGGCTCTTGGTCATGCCAGTACAGACACGGTGTTGCCACCTCTGGCATCCATCACAGAGTATCTACAGTGGGATTAACAACATACAGTATAGGACAAGTAGCCATATTTTCCCATCTATCAAATGACTACATTAATTTCCTCACCCAGTCACCATCTTTATTTTGAAACTGTCCACACCATTGGCAGGCCTCCTCAAGAGATACTGTAAGGAAATAAGCATGAACTTACTGGTGAGCAGGCATTCATCATTATACTTATCATCCAGTTTGCCAAGCATGTTCACACACCCTTCTGACTGACTTTGCCTGAGTCACTTGCCCTTTATTGTGCTGTTGTGGGTTTTTTTCACTGTAACACAATTCAGTCTTCAAATGACTTTTACACATACCGTGTGATGTTATCTGTCATTGCAACCACACATCCATTCCTCTCACATTGTTTTTTGCATTATCTCAAATTAGTTCTACCCCTGATTTTTCAGGCTCAGAGTCTGTGAAAACATAGCTAAAAGGCCCTTCTGTCAAAAGGGGCTGACAGACATTCGCTATAGTCATGTTAATGTAATATAATATAATATAATATAATATAATACAAAATTCTTTAACACCTGTTAAGTCTAAAACTGTAAGAGTAGGTGTACTTGTTTACAAGACAAAAACAAAAGTTGTCTTGCATAACTTTTGTAGTATTTGAAGGATTTTATACCCCATTTTAAGCACAACTGTACAATTGATTAACCCTGCCCATAACAGCCTTTTTTCCCCTAACTGTGCAGTATCTGTATAAACTGGACACATCTGGTTTGACTGCCCCAAAGAGCTTTGGTAAGTTAAAGTTTACCTTGCCTTATGTTTCTGTTACAGTTTTTCTGAATTGCTAAAAGACTAAACCTGATTCTTGGAACAAAACTTCCAATTGCCAAAACTCATTTATTGAATCAATCACTCTTTTGGTGAAACTTTAAACACAATTTGCAGATTTGAGCAAAACTCTAAACACATTCCCATTCATCAAAACACATTTTGCACTGTGGTGAACTTTGATGCAAAATAGAAAACACAGGCTGCAGAAGTTCAGCACAGCCACCACACAGTAGTCATCATTTAAACACAATGACTCAAAACTGTTCACACATGTTTCTAAACATGAGAAGAAGCCAAAGAGTGACTAGAACATACAATATGTGCTAGATGAGAGTGCAAGTGCCACTGGTGAGTTGAAGTTTGACGTCAACGTACAGATGGGTCACACAGAGGATTCTTCCCGCATCACCCAGCAAGGTGTCCCTATTGCTCACTATCGACAGTTACCGTACTTATGACCAGAGACCCACACAACAATTACGTTTCAAACATTTTCAGACAACTTCACATTATATGTGATCGTAGAGCTAAATTATTCCCTATTAGTTATGAAAGATTATACAATTTTTTACTTACACGGTGACTGTATACCCTTCTTAGAATGCATTTTCCACTATCGCTGACGTATTTACCCGGGACTAAGCTTCTAACTACAGCTCGTGAGTTGTTTGAAATACGCAACTTAAGGACAGTGTTTGCGAACGTTCCTTCGAACTATGGTTTTGGGAAACGCACCACAGAACGGAAAGGTTAAGGAAGAGCTTTTTCCCCCAGGTCATAATGCTCCTAAATCAGGACAATACTCAATTCCTCTAGGTAGGCTACTGCTTCACCCTGTCCAAATCATTGGCACATACCTCAGGCCTCTTCCACATTGCACTTATATACCTCTTACCTATCACTTATAGATTATGTACAGCTGAACATTTCATATATTTTTTATTTTATTATTTTTCTTATTTTTTCTATATTTTGTTACTCTCTTATCATGCACAGCTGCTCAGAGTGACCAGGGTTACATTCCACTACATGTTGTATGTGTACAACTGTGTACGTGACGAATAAACCTTTTGAATCTTGAATCTTCAATCTTGAATTTTCGTAAAGTACAAATTCCGACCTTCCTGGCAGTATATCACATGTCCCAGGGCAGGATTTCTACGTGCCACTTCCGTGGACTTTTAGTTTAAGATTATAGATAGCAGCTTCCACATGGTTACAGTGTACAGGGCGAAATGCACATTTAGAAATCCTGCGCTGGGAACTTCCATTCACTTTCGTATAGTACAAATTGCGAGCTTTCCCGCAATATATCACATGTCCCAGCGCAGGATTTCTATGTTCCACTTCCGTGGACTTTTAGTTTAAGATTATGGATGGCGGTGTCTACATGGTTACAGTGTACAGGGCGAAATGCACATTTAGAAATCCTGCGCTGGGAACTTTCATGCATTTCCGTATAGTACACATTGCGAGCTTTCCGGCAATATATCACATGTCCCAGCGCAGGATTTCTATGTGCCACTTCCATGTTTCAATATAAGAGATGATTTGCAATATCCCTTTTCTTTTATTTATTTCGTGTATTAATTCTCATAAAATGGCTTGTAGAGTGGCAACCACGTTTCTAGGTAGATATTTCACAGGAGTGCTTTCAAGCTGTACAGTATAGCTGTACTTATATGCGAAAATTTAATCAGATAACACCAAAACAGTTCAATAGTGCTTGGATGTGAGATCTACAGAAATACAGAATTACAATAAAATAATGACATGTTTGGTGAAAGACATATTTATTTATTGATTTATTATGATTTATTTTATTCGTCAGGAACAGGCATCCATGAACAGTGACGTTGGTAGCCATGGACATCCACATATCTATCTGACGGGAAAAGAGAAGGAAAAAATGCAGATTATCCTCGACCAGAGAACGCTCAACAGATAACATATAGAACATTTTCACATGTTTAACAAATTAACAATGAAATTAATGTTAACATTAAGAACAATACGATTTCGGACATCCGTATTGTACTGGCTGCGCAGTTGCACCGCAATGCTGAGCTCCTCCTTTTGTTTACGTTCGGCGGAATCCGGCGGAATTCGCATTTTACCCTCACCCCACACAATCTGACAAACGATAAAAACCATTGTCCGAGAAGCGTCAAATTGAAAAATCCGAGGCTGACATTCAAGATTTTTCACCCACAGTTTTTGAGGTGAAAAACGGATTTTTTGAAAAATATAAAAAATAAAAGCGGCACCAAAAAATTGAGGCGGGCGGCCATGTAAAACAATTTTATTAATTTTAAGTGGCCTTAAGGTCCGTGTACGTGAGTATAATTCAACTTTAGACGGAAAAAACAAAAACGAAAAAACGGGCCGTTTTCTCCATTTCGACTAGACCAATCCCAAAGGGAAAGTTGGAAAACGGCTTATTTCGCGTTTATTAGTTGTCTGTCTTAACAGATCAGAAAATGCCTCGTATTCCGTTTGCCTGGAGGTAGGCGGGGTTATTGGTGTCCCTTCTGTCATTGGCCAGGTACATCGCGAAGACCACGCCCCCCCCACAAGATCGTTACAGAATATGAGTTTCGGGTCTCCCCTGACTGCAGGGGTATCTGAGAGTCTCTTAATGCTGTCATTGAGGAATTCCTAGCTCGCCTGTGAATTAAAGCAGTCTTTAAAACAAAGACGACGTTTCAATCATGCTTCAAAAAAACCTTATAGGGAGCCCCAAGTAATGCATTAACCGGTGCTCTCCGATTCCTAATGGGTAGCCACGGATCTGCAATCCATACCCACGTGCACGGTTTCACTATAGCTGCAAAAAGATTTGCATTTGAATTTTTCTTCGGAGAACATTGAATGGAGCAAGCATGGTATTGGGTCGAATATTGTTGGAGCACGCCGTCTCCACCGGGTCCGTGGATGAGAAGAGATTCACAGCTGACACGGGGAGAAGTTGCAAATCACCGGTTTATTCTCTTGACTGATTATAATCAGGGAGCGGCCGTCTGACATACATTCAGCATGTACAGGAGGAGGCTCTGCCATATGTATCAGCTGTATCCCTTTTAAAACCCTTTGGGCATCTCCCCCCCCCCTTTCTCGGTACTTTCTGTCTACGTGACAACCACATGTTTGACACTTGCCCTTGTTAGCCGGCTCGTAGTTGTCCTTCTGGAAGGCTAAAAGATAAGTACAGTAAAAGAGATGATTGACAAACTTATCATATAGGGGTGTGGATTAAGGGAGAAAACAACGAAGGTGAATCATGGTTGAGGGAATGATGATGCTTAAGTGGTGAGATATTGTTACTCAATAAGAAAATGTATAAAAATTGGTGTAAAACAGTATTGGTTACACTTTGTGTTCGGCCTTGATTGTAACTTCATTGTTGCAGTAAAGACTTAATTTGGATCTATACCAGCGGCTTCTGACTTTTGATTTGGCGGGGAAGGAAAAACCACGTGCGACATTAGAACATATTACAGCCGGAAAACTGAATATGGAATGAGGCTTACTTCGCGGTGTAACAAGAAAGTCTTTGTAAGACATTCTAGGAATTAAGTAGATTTTTATGAACTGTGTTCGCCGTTCCGTAAAACTTTTTCTGAAACACTTATTCAATGGAGGTTTTAAATGAGCAGGCAGACGACTTCATTACGGAGCCCGAGAAGTTCCAGAAAATATTATATTGTGCGCTAAGACCAAAAGTACCATTTTTGGGACTTCACGAGCTCCGAAGAAGTCATATTCGAGGACTAGAACTTAAATGTCATTATACACAATTAAGGCACACCTGCTGTCCATGACTGGCTGATATGACGCCACTGGGTTGGTCAGCACTGTGCGTAGCCTACCTTTAAATATTGTAAATTAATATGTGTATTCCTGTGTTTATGTTAATTGTAAATATCGTAGCTCTGTAATGCGTGTGTAATATTACTCTGTAGCCCGTGTCCTGTAAACCCCCTTTATTAAAATGATTCGACCCCTCGCCGCTGTACGTTTTTTTCCCTCTGTATGGGTCTGCTACATCAAAAACATTTTGTGGCATCAAGGTTGTGCAGTTTATATTATCTACTCTTTCCCCTCCTAAATAATTTATTTGTTTATTGGAATGTTTCTTGTTTAATACATTTACTTACTGCGTGGTTAGCTTATTATATGTTCATGTCAAATAAAAATAAAATCATATTTATGTATATGGATACGATTTGGTATTTTTAAAAGTTTTTTCCGACAATAGTTGCTGAAACAAAGTACGTGCATGTAGTATTTGAGGTCATCTTATATTTGGGTGAAACGGTATGCAAAATAATGGGAGACAATTCATGGTCAAAATACAACCTTGCTTTTATTCTAGATGCTTTCCAGATAATGTCCCTTTTAGACCGTATTATATATGACTATGTAGATATGCAAATGTAGATATGCAAATTACAACACAAAGCTATTGGCGACATTTGAACATGCGCTTGACCGCCTTTCCATCAAAAAGGCAACACGGAGTGATCGTCTGTCTTCGCGCGCAAAAACTATTGTCTTTAAAACTTGATTTCATCATGGACAGTTACAGTCTTATAAGAGGGAGCAGAACTGTTATGTTAAAAGAGGAAGACATGACTGTTGCAAAAATTGGAAGAATATTTCAGGTATGTGTGCTGAGTATGTTTTCTAGAAGTATTATTAGCTAGCTTTTTTTACTGTGTTTTAGTGGGAGATTTGGGGCTAACAGATTTTAATTTCTCTAATTCGTACTCAGCCACGATACTTGTTCATTAGCTGGCAATTATTGCAATTAATTTTATGTTTTTCCCCAGATTAAGTCGGACACAGTTTATTTAACGAGTGAAGAAAATATGGCCATCTTTGCATTTCAAGGAGACCGTTTCAGTAACATTGATCTTCGACACGGGGGGAGGTACCATGTTCACGGTGACCCTGTGGATCCATTAACATCCTCTGGCCGTAATGTTACAGCGAACCCTAATTTTAGCCTGCAAGTGCCGTCAGATCCAGTTAGGTTTACATACACCCAAAATCATGATTCACAAAGACCATCTGCTCCTAACCCAGCAATGAAGACGTTCAAAGGTGAGCAAATCCAACTCGCATCCAACTTGCATTCATGTTTTCCTCAAACCCTGCCTTGTGTGATATATTCTTTGTACACAATATGTTGGTAAGTTGGCCAGGCCTTAAGGCAGCAAAATAGTCCGTACCAAAACAAAATATTTTACTCAGCTGTCCAGAACACAGTTCCAGAAGACTGAAGACTGTGTCTAATTAGTGTCTTGTGTAATATTGCATAGATTGTTAGAAGAGCTTGTTACTGTACTACATCATTTGACCTTTGAAGTCCACACACTCCAGTAAATGCCTATGCACCCAGTTGCTGAGAAATATAAAATAATAAAAAATATATCGGATATGCTATAAAAGCGAGGGGTAGTAAATAAATAGTAAATTATGATTAATGAGATGTCATTTTGTGGATCTAGTAGGGACTATGATCTGGTGCACTTTAAACCAACGGATACGTGTTTAGATGCTTGTGAGGGCAGTCATATATGAACATTAGTCTTACCTAGAAGTAGTAAAGGCTTGACCTAATTTCAATTTCCATGCACGATGTAAAGGAAAGTATATTCCTTAATTTGCATATTTAAATGAATATTAAATATGCTGATTATTCTTTTTAAATTCACAGGACTGTGTTTTTGGCTGAAGCTAACCAAGGAAAGCTGCATCCAACCACCTCAATTGTGATTCACTTCAGGGAGGTTGACGCCTGTGTTCCAGGAATGGTAGCCAAAGTCCAGGAAGCCCTCAGGACCCAGGCGGCTATTGTGCTGATGGATGCCATAGGCAACCCAATTCACGACTCAGACGGAACAAAAGGTGATTATTCTGATTATATATATGTCATGAATACTGAAACCAGTAATATCTTTGTAAAACTTATAATAATTAACTAGCTTCTTTACTCTGTAGGTTCACTTTTCTGGAGACAGAACTCCCGTAAAATATATGCCATGGAGGAGGACAATTTCAATGGATTTATTAGTAAAAACAAGCGAAGAAGAACAAGGTATTAATGTATGCATGTATGTATTATTATTATGATGATTATTATTATGATTGGGTATAATATTAAACTGCATCCAGCCCTGGAAGCAGCCCTCCAACTAGGGAAAAATTTGGGGGTTGGAGGCAGGATCAGCCCTCCAACCACCGTAAAGACTTTTTCACAGCTCTGAGAAAGCAGACCACTCCTTTCTGTTCTCCATGGGAGTAATTCTGCTACAGCCACCCACAGGAAGGCTGCACACATCGTAAAGTTGATGGGGGGGAAGTCTTTGGGAGCCTCATCCCCAGATTAGTCAAAACGGCCAGAAAGCCAACAGGGTCAGGTCTGTTGGGGATTGGAGCTGGTGTGGTGCCAAAGCATCACCCGCTGCAGAGCACTGCACTCGGGGCCTAATTTGGGGTGGCCCATCCGGGTAGGCATGTGGAATGACTTGTCTCTCCAACATGATGACTATATTCCTCTGCTGTTGGAGGGGTTTTGTAAACTCCGCATATCAGGGGGCAGCACTCCCTGAGGTGTGCAGACCGGAGAGTGACCAGATCTCTGTAGGTGGGTACACCTGTTGTTAGCCTGGTCACTCTGATGGCTGCCATACTCAGGGAATAACTGTGGCAGATTGGCTTTGCCCGATGGTGTCCGATGTCACTCCTTGCATGGACTGGGTGTTGGGCAGGGTTGTGGGGACCAGCTGCTCTGGGGCATGTTTGTGAGGAAACATTTACTAATCTTGGCTATGGAGAGGATTCTGTGACCTTCACAGAGTCAATAGAGGTTCTGGTCTGGGCTTTGAGAGACTGAATGTGGAGTCTGAGATTGCAAGTGTCGATCAAAACTAAGATCTAGGTCTTTAATGACCTTGATCTGTCAGCAGTGTGTCTGTCTGCAGAGAGAATGTCAATGGCGTCAAGAGGTTCACTTGCCTCGGCAGCAACATTTCTGTCTCTGGTGAAGTCCGTAGATGGATTGGGAGAGCATGGATGGTCATGAGGTCACTAGAAAGGGGTGTGTGGTGCTCCCAGTATCTTTGCAAGAGGACAAGCATCCAAGTCTTTAGAGTCCTGGTGCTCCTTGTTTTGCTATATGGCTGCAAAACATGGAAGCTATCCAGTGACATGAGACGAAGACTGGACTCCTTTTGGTACTGTGTGTCTTCAGAGAATCCTTGGGTACCGCTGCTTTGATTTTGTGTCAAATGAGCAGTTGCTCAGGGAGTCCCAAATGAGGCATATTACCTACATTGTGAAGGAGCATCAGATATGGCAGCACTATGGCCATGTGGCGTGATTCCCTGAGGGTGATCCAGCCCACAGGATCCTCATTGCTGAGGACCTGAGCAGTTGGGCAAGGCCGAGGGGACATTCAAGTAACACTGCGGCAAATAGATGGGCATTTCTGGAGGGTGGGCCTGGACCACGTGTTGGCCTGGGGCTGGTCGCCAGTCAGGATTCTGAAGTTTCATTGTGTGGTGGGCGCAGCAATGCACATGTTCCCCAATCTGACCTGACCTGATTATTAGAGTTACACTATTATTGTGACAATCTTATTTAGCTAAGTATCAAGTTTGTAATAATTTGTGCAATATGTAATTTGTATAATGTTTATTGTATGATCTGTATAGCCAACAGGAAAAGGATGAACTGACTGAGGTTCATGAAAAAATAGAAGAGGTAGTACTAGCAGCTGAGGGCCTTCCATTGGTGGTGGCCGGCCTGAAGGAGCTGGCAGGGCTGAAGAGTGCTTTAACCAGGCAGCAGATATTAGCCATGAAGGATGCCTTTTCTTGTGCTATTTGCAAAGGTAATATTCTCACACAGTATTTCATTTTAATTGTATCCTTCATAGTATTGAAATCACAGAATATATACTGCAATTTACAAATTACAGATATAGCCAAAAAGCCTTTTGTGCTTATTTCGGATGCTTCAGATGTTTATTTTGGTCAGAATAATGCAAGACTATTTTGCCATGTCATATCTAGGTTCACCAACAGGTTTTTAAATATTCTGCAATCACAAAAAAAGTGTTTTTTTGACTGTGAAAGGTATTTCTACTCTACTGTTGCAAACAGAAATTGGTCAATCTGGCCAACGCTACATTCATAATGTTATTTTAATTATGACAGACATAATGGAGGACCCAATGGCATCAAGCTGTTGCAGAAGTCTGATAGGATGCCGACTCTGTGTTGAGCAGTGGCTGGAATCCTCCAGTCAGTGTGTGAAATGCAGGGGAGATAGCCCAAGACAGTCTCTTACCAGAATTAGTGGACTTGGGGAGGCACTTGTAATCATGAAGGATATTTGTCAGCAAGAATGAAAAAATTTAAAATGCAATATTTCTATACATTTTGCATGTTCAAAGAATGTTCATTAAGTTTATATTTTGTTTAATCCACCCAACCAGCTCTACAAATGTTGGGAGGCTATTAGTACGTGTTTATTTTTGGTTCAGCACAGCAGTGTCCAGTAAGCCTCATTATGTTAGATATGGTGCTAGTATGTTTTGAATAGCACAATGTTAAAACCAAAAAGTAAAATAATTCTTAATATACATTAGTCAATAATTGATATACCTAGAAAAAACTACGTAAAAAGTACATGATTTGTTCCTTGCTACTGTCAGTATGCAAGTCCTTTGAGAGTTGCACAGTGTTGAAACTTAAAAATAAATCAAACCTGTTACATGTAAATCATTGGTCAATAAATGTAGCTTAGTATAATTTTTCTACTATTTGCATTCCTTTGCTGATATCACATTTTGACAGATGGGAAATCATAAACAATCAAGTGGTGGGTTTAAGATTAACTCCTTCAGGTTGTATTCATTCTTTGCTCAGTGGGTGGTAGCCTTGTTACATGCACTGCAAATTTCATGCCTGTTGAGGGGTATTCCGATCCATCCCCACATCAGTGCAGTGGGAAAATGATCTTTAAATAGATCTGACACCCTACCTTCATGTTTCAACGGTCTGTTTTGGACATCTTTTTGCTGTCATTGTTTGGAACATTTAGTCGGGTTAAATGACTAAAAAGTCCCATAATGATCATAATTATGTTCAATGATCTCACCAGGAGGGAAGTGTTATAAATGTAGTTGAGAGGGGTTGTATGTACTGCGCCCTCCACAATTATTGGCGCCCCTGGTAAAGATGTGTAAAAAGCCTTAAAATAAATTCATTTTGTATTGTAGTAGCACAATGTCACACTGAAAGAGTCTAACCTTTTGAAGAATCTAACCACTTATTTGAGTAAATTTATTCACTGGGGAAAAAAATCCCACATTAAGAAATAATTGTTTATATCAATTACTGGCACCCCTGTTGTTAATACATTGTACAACCCCCTTTTGCCTATAGGACAGCACGTCTCCTATAACATTTCACAAGGTTGGAGAATACAGAGAGAGGGATCTTTGTCCATTAGTCTTTGCAAAGTCTCTCTAGATTGTCCAGGGTCCTGGGTCCTCTCTTATATACTCTCCTCTTCAGCTCACCCCACAGGTTTTCTATGGGATTTTGGTCTGGGGACTGAGATGGCCATGGAAGAAGGTTGATTTTGTGTCTGGTGAACCATTTCTGTGTTGATTTGGTCATATGTTTTGGATCATTATCCTGCTGAAACACCCAGTGACAACCTATTTTCAGTTTTCTGGCAGAGGCCATCAGATTTTTATTTAAAATGTCCTGGTATTTCAATGTGTTTATGATGCCATGCACTCTACCAAGGTTCCCAGGGCTATTGGAAGAGAAACAGGCCCACAGCATCACAGGTCCTCCACCACATTTAACAGTGGGCATGAGGTGCTTTCCCGCATATTCGTCCTTTGTTTTACGCCAGACCCATCAGGAGTGTTTGTTGCCAAAAAACTCAATCTTAGTCTCATCTGACCAAAGCACATTGTTCCAGTTTAAGTTCCAGTAGCGTTTAGCAAACTCCACACATTTATATCTGTAACTGTAGGACAGTAAAGGCTATTTCCTGGCATGCCTCCCCAACAACCAGTTGTTTTAAACTTTTTAATTATTGCTCTGACTGTAGATATGGCTAAGTTTAGGCGAGTAGCTATTTTCCTGTAGCCATTTCCTGACTTATGAAGAGCAACACACCTCTGCCTTACTTGAAGGGCATGTTCTCTTGCCATTCCCATTTTGAGAGGTGAGTAAGACAAATGGGCCATGACGTATTTACACCCCTGAGAAACAGGAAATCATGGATTACTAAAAAGTTGCTAAACATTCTGATTAACAAGAAAGTAAGGAATAAATGACAAAAATGCTTCAGTTGCATTAATTTCATAGGACTTAGGGGGCTGTGTGGTGGGGCAGTGTTTAGCACTGTTGCCTCACACCTCTGGGACCATGTGTGTGGAGTTTGCATGTTCTCCCCATGTTGTCGTGGGGTTTCCTCCAGGTACTCTGGTTTCCCCCCACAGTCCAAAGACATGCTGAAGCTGATTGGAGTTCCTAAATTGCTCATAGGTGTGCATGTGTGAGTGAATGGTGTGTGAGTGTGCTCTGCGATGGGTTGGCCCCCTGTCCTGGGTTGTTCCCTGCCTCGTGCCCGTAGCTGCCAGGATAGGCTCCGGACCCCCCACGACCCAGAAGGATAAACGTTTTCATAAAATGAATGGACTTCTTAGAGGTGCCAATAATTGTGGCACTGTTGATTTTGTTATAAACAATTATTTCTTAATGTGGGATTTATTTTCCAGTGAATAAATGTACTCAAATAGGTTAGCTTTTTCAATTTTTTTTAGCGTGAGACTATGCTACTGCAATACAACATTAATTTATTTTAAGGCATTTTACACATCTTTACCAGGGGTGCCAATAATTGTGGAGGGCGCTGTAGGTTATGCATTGAAATGGACAGTAGTTCTACTGTTCTAACTACACTCCGGAACAGAAGGTGGCGTTAATGCTTCTTTAAGTTGGATGACAACCGCCGGCAAACGAAGAGGAAGGAGATGTCCAGTTCTTAATTGGGTATAGTAAATTAGGCATATTTAACAGGGAGGTCAGTATGAGTTTCTCAACTCTGGATCCATTTTTTGACATTATTATGGAGATGAAAAAACAAGGAAAGAGTTACCAATATATTTCTGTATTTGTGCGATCTAATGGCGTACACAAAGGAAGCTCAGTAGCTAATATCAAAAGGTTTTGTGCTGATAGGAAGCTGACCAGGGCAACTGTCTCCCAGACTCATCTAGAACTGGCAGTAGCCAAAGGTATTCAAGAGGTCAGTGTGAAAATTAGTGGATCGTAAATTGGTCTAATCATAATTGAAATTATGGATTTGTGTACTTGTATAGATTTTCACTAGCGAATGACATCCAGAATTTGAATCACCCGCCTTGAGGCGGGTGAAAACTGTTAATCTTTGAAATGTGTTTAGAATAGAATATAAGGCCTTTACTGTTGTTGTAAAGATTGCAATGAATTTTTCAGGAGAACAAGGAGCCGCCTCAACCGTGCGCGCTGCCAACTTAATTGGGTACAAGTTAAACTAAATAATGCCGTTTTTAATCTCACCCATTTCTTTCCATATAACGGAGCCTCGAGATATACACTCACCTAAAGGATTATTAGGAACACCTGTTCAATTTCTCATTAATGCAATTATCTAATCAACCAATCACATGGCAGTTGCTTCAATGCATTTAGGGGTGTGGTCCTGGTCAAGACAATCTCCTGAACTCCAAACTGAATGTCAAAATGGGAAAGAAAGGTGATTTAAGCAATTTTGAGCGTGGCATGGTTGTTGGTGCCAGACCGGCCGGTCTGAGTATTTCACAATCTGCTCAGTTACTGGGATTTTCACGCACAACCATTTCTAGGGTTTACAAAGAATGGTGTGCAAAGGGAAAAACATCCAGTATGCGGCAGTCCTGTGGGCGAAAATGCCTTGTTGATGCTAGAGGTCAGAGGAGAATGGGCCGACTGATTCAAGCTGATAGAAGAGCAACTTTGACTGAAATAACCACTCGGTACAACCGAGGTATGCAGCAAAGCATTTGTGAAGCCACAACACGCACAACCTTGAGGCGGATGGGCTATAACAGCAGAAGACCCCACCGGGTACCACTCATCTCCACTACAAATAGGAAAAAGAGGCTACAATTTGCACGAGCTCACCAAAATTGGACAGTTGAAGACTGGAAAAATGTTGCCTGGTCTGATGAGTCTCGATTTCTGTTGAGACATTCAAATGGTAGAGTCAGAATTTGGCGTAAACAGAATGAGAACATGGATCCATCATGCCTTGTTACCACTGTGCAGGCTGGTGGTGGTGGTGTAATGGTGTGGGGGATGTTTTCTTGGCACACTTTAGGCCCCTTAGTGCCAATTGGGCATCGTTTAAATGCCACGGCCTACCTGAGCATTGTTTCTGACCATGTCCATCCCTTTATGACCACAATGTACCCATCCTCTGATGGCTACTTCCAGCAGGATAATGCACCATGTCACAAAGCTCGAATCATTTCAAATTGGTTTCTTGAACATGACAATGAGTTCACTGTACTACAATGGCCCCCACAGTCACCAGATCTCAACCCAATAGAGCATCTTTGGGATGTGGTGGAACGGGAGCTTCGTGGCCTGGATGTGCATCCCAGAAATCTCCATCAACTGCAAGATGCTATCCTATTAATATGGGCCAACATTTCTAAAGAATGCGTTCAGCACCTTGTTGAATCAATGCCATGTAGAATTAAGGCAGTTCTGAAGGCGAAAGGGGGTCAAACACCGTATTAGTATGGTGTTCCTAATAATCCTTTAGGTGAGTGTATATATTATATATATATATATAATATACACACACACACACACACAGTATATCGTGGAACTCCTGGCTATCTCCAGATAATCTGAGGAGACCGATTACGTTGTGAACAGTCACTTGCAGAGAACCACCCTTATCCCTTTCTTAACAGTCACCCAGTGTTGCCAATTGTTTCTTAGAAGAAGTCGCTGAACTGTACCCAGAAAGTCGCCAGATGACATCACTCGCTAATTTGCATATCGATGGCGTCATCACGTAGCGTATACGTTCACTCAAGTGTCACCAGTTACCGCATTGTGATCGCTTTTCTCCTACTCTGTACCTAATACTCATATAGGCTACTTTATTTTAACGCAGCTCAAAGTATTTCGTTTATTGTAATCTATTCTATTCATGTTCATTTATATTATTTACCACTGTACTGGAAAATCACAGGCTATTAACATACACAAAAAACCTTTAAAAACCTTCATTTCCAAGATTAATAATGTGGACGTGGTGTCTTTCACTTTTCCTGCTCCCATCGCTAGTGGTTAGTACTTTTCTGGATCTAATGACATAAAAGAGCTGTGACATCTGTTGTTTTGCATGCAAAGTACATTTGTTCTAAATAACTGTTTTTCACTTCATTAGACAGGTGATTCTTTCGGGCGAAAAATGATGACTGGATATCTAAGTAGTAAAGGAATACACGCATCAGAGGGGCGTGTAGGACAAGTTCTAAGATCTGTCCAGCCACAGAGCCACGCAGCACGAAGTCAGGTGACCATGTGACACTAGTGATTTGCCGCATTTGTATTTAACGAGAGTGTGGAAGTACAATGTTGCATAATGTGTTACTGGAAATGGGGTGTTGTGTAACCATGGGCTACTCAGCTATGCAGGCTAGCTCAGCCACTGACCCTAACTGAACAAGTACACTGAAAAAAAAAAAAACATTGCGAAAACTTAAAAACTCAAGGCAACCCACTGCATTTATGTTTTTAGGTTCTGATGGATAACTTATAATTTCAAGTTTAGGAGAAAAGTTGTTTCAGCTGATGTTTTTGTGTTTACAAAATTAATAATTGTGCTTTTTCTTAACTCATATTTTATTGTTTTTGCAATGTATTTCCTAAAGTTTACACAAGGTATTCGTTTTAGTTTTGGCAACGTATTTCCTAAAGTTTACACAAGGTATTCGTTTTAGTTTTGGCAACGTATTTCCTAAAGTTTACACAACATATTTTTTTTTAACAATCAATTTCCTAAAGTTTAGAAAAAGTATCTTTTATAGTTTTCATGAGGTGCTCCCTGTTGTACCAATGAATGTTTACACAGTTGATTTTCAAATAACTTTATTGTGTTCAAACACAACTGCACCACTGACAATGTTGACTTTTGAGATCAGCCATTTTAAACATACTGACAACATTCAGCCACAAATAAAGTCCTTCCAAAAACACAAAAAAGTCAAATTTTTGTAACAAATGTTACTCATCCAATTTTAAAGGTGTGGTATTGTCAGACAGAATATCAAACCTATCTTGATAGATAGTCACTAACAAACAGATTCAAAACATCAGATGGCAGGATGTGAACAACTTCTATCTGGTTTCCATACAGCAAACAACTTTCAAACAAATTTTTCCACCACTTGTCTTTTAATAGTAATAGTATCAACACTAATTTCCTCTGAAGTTCAGTATCGCGCCACATTTGTTATAAAACTAGTACAAATGTACCTAAAACCAGATTATAAAAATTGTTTAAAACAGTTCAAGTTAGAATAAACCCTTTCAACATTTTATAAAAACTTGTTATACATGAAATCTGCAATCAGCCATGCAAGCTACATTAAGTAAAGTTAGAACAGAAGAGATTGATTCAGAACTTTCTGCACCTTACCGTTTTCTTAAAGCCAGAAATTAACTTTTTTCAGAGCAACTTACCACGAAACCCAAAAACTGTAAATCAAAACAAATTGCTGCATTCTGTTTCACACAAGTTGCATTTGAGTTGAACATGTTGTCAAATAGGTTAGACTTTGGTTAAGAGCTTGGTTTTGAAGCTTCTTACCCTCTGGGAACAGGTAGATGTCAACTCCATAAAAATGTGTTGCACAGCTTCAAATGTGTACTTGAGTTCTTTGGGAAACTCCATGTTGAGCCCATAAAGTAGGCCAAACAGGTAGGCAAAGGCAGTGGGAAGGTCTGGCAGGTCATCAAGAATAATGTCCTCTTCCAAAACAATGGCAGTGTTGACCACTGTGGACTGCGAGTTGGGTCCCACGTAGTCCTCCAGAACAGTGAGGATTCCCACCGTAACACCTCGGGTTGCCCTCTCAACTGGATCTGTATCCTATGCAAATAAAAAACAACAGTACATATAAGTCTCTGAAAACCAAAACTGAAGATTGAGTAGATTTGCATGCTCACCAGACATGTTAGGAAGAGTTTGGTCTCATCGTCGCGAACTAATATCGGTAACCCTTCCAAACTGATGGTTCGTCGATGCTGGACTATGTTTGAGACCTAAAACAAGGAAATCAAATAAGACTCAGCCTCATTTATAAACCTACCATTTTGTTTTTAAAAACACATTAAGTGTTGTTGCTAAAAATACAGACTTAAGAAATAAGATGTTGAAATTAGTTATTCCAGATAATTGCTCATGGTTTTGTCAGTTTTTGTTTTTTTTTTTTTTTTAAGTAATTTTGATGTGCAACAAATGTAGCACACTTATTACAACATTTATAACAAAAAGTGCCATGAATGGGATGAGAGTTGAACTGTCTGTCATGACCTGCCATCTGCCAAACACACAGCGCTGCTTGTTAGCTTATAATCCCATTCAGGACACACTTTTTGAAAACTAACAATTTTTACATCAATTTAGTAAATATTTAATAAAGTATCTTTCGTTACAGTGGGAACTTCAGGTTCCTCATAAACCAGACACAAATACATTTTTATATATTACCTGTTCATCAAACTTCTGCAACAGGGAATCCATGTTATTACGGAAAGCAGCTTTTCTAACTCGATACAGCTTAATCAGCCGAAGTGAGTAAGTGTCGAGGGCAGTCATGAAGGTCCCCATGAGATCTTTGGTGGTAATGCGTGAGAATTCCGCACAAATCTACAAAGCAACAAAAAAATATAGAAGAAAACTTTTAAAGGTACATTATATAAAAATGACATTGTTTTCAAATTTGGTTAAAACAGCTTAATTTCAAAACATTTAGTTAGTCTCGGTTGATCTATTGGTCAGGTCTTGATTGGATTTTTTTTTCTTTTAGTGGTAGTGGTGGTACAAATTCTAACTGATGCATTTAAAAAAAAAAAAAAAACAAGAAAAATCTGATCGGCAGATTTTACAGTAAGTCTATAGAATACCAAATCAAATGTTGATAAGACAAAAGAATGGTTACAATTGTTACAGGATGCATTGCAGAAAAGAAATAAATCAATAAATTGTATTTTAAATTCATTGCAAAAATGTCATTAATTTTATAGTTATGTAAGAATGAAGTAAGAATAACATCCTGTAGTCAAATTTGGATACTTTCATAACACGCAAGTGACTTTCTCAATCCTGTTCTGTGAGTTTCATGGCTGTTGCCTGCTAAGGGTCAGCACCAAAAGATTCTAGATGCCCAGTGAAGACAAGTCATTGCGGCGACCGTGGTTCAGGGGGTTGGGAAGCTCATCTGTAACCGGAAGGATGCTGGTTCTATCCCCCGGCTCTCTCTGTCCTGGTCGTTGTGTCCTTGGGCAAGACCCTTTACCGTACCGCCTACTGGTGTTGGCCAGAGGGGCCAATGGCGCAATATGGCAGCGTCGCTTCTGTCAGTCTACCCCAGGGCAGCTGTGGCTACAACTGTAGTTTCCCTGCACCGATGTGTGAATGTGAGAGCGAATGAGTAGTGGAATTGTAAAGCGCTTTGGGTGCCCAGAAAAGAGCAAAATAAATGCAATCCATTATTATACACAGTAAGTTGACAAGTAAATAGATTTCACTTCAATAGAGTTGTTGGTAATACCAAAATTAGCTTCATATTTTTTAGAGCCAACTACTTTTTTATATTTTACCATTAGCATTGTTAGCTCAACGGTAGCCTTCAACCTTTTCTACAAGATATTGGCGTGCTACAAACAGATGCTTATGAAGGGCACAAGAAATGGATCTCACGTTCATTTACTCACCCAGACAGGTTTCGAGGCATTTGGAGTTGTTCAGAAGATAGGTCCTATATCATGTAAAATCAACTTTTTGGAGCTTTTAAACACATTTTAATATTATTTCCTTATGTTAAAAACCCTCCAGAGTGGTTTTTGGCTTAATTCAGGCATTTCTTAGTTGTCTCAGTGAATCCTTTCCCCATAACCGTGGCTCAGCTCTCTCCTGCAAAACGACTGACTCGTAACATTGGGATTAAAATTTCTTTCTAACAACTCCAAATGCCTTGAAATTTGTCTGGTTGAGTAAATGAACGTTTTCCATTCTAGAAATAAGACCACACTGAAAAAAAAATAAAAAACGGAAGTTTTCCTTTATAAATTTAAGAGATTATCTTACCTGTTCTTTCAAGAAGAGAGCTGGCCATCTGAGCTGCATTTCCTTGACCAAGGGCTGCATCTCCACAACTTCTTTCCTCCTGAGAGAGAATGTGATGTCCATCTTTTGGGTGATGAGTGCCATGTTCTTATCCCTCTTCTTCATTTCATCTTCCAAAATGCATCTTTCATTTTCAAGAGACTCATCATTGTAGTTTTCTGGGGCATCAGGGATAAAGTTGACTTCACCTCGCTTTGGTTTCTTTAAGGAAAATCTATTTGAACCACCGTCATCTTCTTCCCCTCTTCTTTTTCGATTGACTGCAACTTCACTACATCCAGCTTGACTTAGCTTGGAACGGTAGTTGCCAAGCTTGAACTTAATGCTTGTTGCCCAACCATCATATCCTGTGCCATTGCCGGGCTCTTTGAGGCAGGGATGTTTGGAAACTAGCTCCTGGGCAACAGATGTTATTTCATTCTTGTCAGGGTAGGCTTTGATTGCAAACATTTCTTGTGCCAGCTTATCTAGAATTTCCATCTTGATGTCTCTTGTTACACTTAAATTTGCCCCTGCTTTCTCATATACCTCATTGCCCTTGCGAAGTTTTAACTCTACATCACAGGAAAAGGTTGGGATAGGAAATGGATTTGGCCACTGTGAAGTGCTACGCATGTAGGTCTGGGTGGATGAGGATGGGCTGAAAGAAGATGCTGAACTCACACTGGCTGTATCAATAGATGAGATGGCGCTATGATCAGATGGAGTCTGTGGTGGCGAGGCTGATGCATTTTCCTCCCAAATGAGGTGCAACACTGCCCGTCCAGCAGGTAGCTCATTAATATCCATCAGGTTGCAAAGTGCGTTCCCAAAATCTGGGTCTTCATATTGTATTGCAAAGTCACCTTCAAGTCCAAGCTTTGCTTGTAGTTCATCTTGAAGCTGCTTCACAGATTCTGGAACAGTGGACAGTTGGATTTTTCTGATAAGTTTTGGACTGACGTGGACTCGCAGTAACAGGGCCTGTGAAGACAAACCAAAAAAGGGCGCAATTCTAAATAATTGACAAATTCAAAGTAATCAACTGAAAACTATTTAAGAATAATACATACCATCACTTTCAATGCAGGAGGCATGTAACAGGTGTCACCATCAGTTGTCCAGCTACGCAGTATTCAGCTAAAGGGTGGTAATCATTCAAATCTTCTGGGTCAAGTATTTCCAGATCTTTGTAGCTGCTGTCAAGCCGATATGATCTGTAATGTTCTATAAACCAAGAGGAGAGCTTTGTAGCAACAAATGACACTTTCCCAGAGTCTACCAAAATGTTCAGTATCTTGTAGAATTCAGGCAGTCCACTCAGTTGTCCTGATGAAATGATCATGCCTTTAACATACTGGGTCCCATACAGATAAACACATTTAGCAAATGACACAGCTTTTACCTGTGGATATTTCAGTTTCAAGCACTTCTGAAGATTTTCATTCAAGAAACAGATGTCAACTGTGTCAATATTATCAACATGCAGACTTGGTTTAAAAAGACTATGACCATCTAAGAAGTATGCCATCATTTGTTGATGCTTTGAAAAAAGTGTTAGTAGTATATTCTTAAAGCATTGGACATCATGCACAGTTTTCTTGAAAAAGTTGTGCTTAGATTCAAATCGAATAGTCCACAAATCAACTAAGGGACCAAAACAACGCACAAGATGACTATAATGTTCAATATAGTGGTGTTTTGGCTTCAAATTAAAATCAGGAAAAGTCTCTATCAGTAGTCGTCGATGATCCAATATTTTGGTGTCCAAGTATGACAATATTTCTTCTGATAGAGTTGTCGAGACAACAATCTCAACAAGCTCCTTAAGGTCCATCAATATTTCCCATGATGGCTCATGTTCTGGTATACGGGTCCCAATGATAAAAGGCAGCAAACGCAAAAGTGTCCAGTTTTCATGTCCATTGCCACTCACTCTTCCTGTTCCAAAACTGGCTTTTGTAATTTGTTGTGGCTTGTTGAGCTTATCAGAGAATTTATATGGAAATGATTTTATACGTTTGTTTAGTCCTTCAAATGTAATAAAACCCTTTCTGATTAAATCTTGAAGACACAAACACAATTCCACAGGGACAACACCTTCAAAGAAATCGTGTAATATATCTGGAGGAAATCCAGTGACTGGATGAAAATAGGACAACGCACTTAAGGCACAGGAACCTTTGACACCACACACACTTTGTCTTTGACCATCCTGAAGATCTTCTAGAAAAATGTTATGCTGTTCCACCGTTCTTAATGGAAATTCTGTAGGATCAAGAGCTGCAATCTGATGTTTATCAATACTACAAAATCGACAAAACTTGTCGACATTAAATGACTCCAAAAAGCCTGCAAGGCTGTGAGCCCCAAGATTATCTGCACAGACACAAAATACAGTTCCCTTTAAAAAACTATTTAAAGATTCAACATACACCCCTGTGCTTTCAAGACATTTTAAATCCTCAATGAGTGGATAAAGAAAAGCATCATACCCAAACTGTTTAACGTCTACACTTTTACCAAGAAGAGCAAGCTGTATTGAGGGCAATGTAGAACGAAACCTTGCAGATAAGTTGAGTACAACCCAATAGACGGCAGTTATTTTGTGAATTTTTCGAGATGTTCCTAAAGGGTTGCATATTTCAAAGTCGTCAATATACAAAGCTAAACTAATGCAAGTATCTTGCAATCCTAAAAGCTTGTTGTTTTTGAAATACTGCCCATCTCTAAATGATCTGTAACCTTCACTAATTTCTTTATCAAATGCTAACTTTTCAAAGAAACTTTTCTCTTTCAATAAGTTCTCCAAGACCTGGTTTACTGAGACATAAACAAATTTATTTCTAGTTCTGGCTTTGTAGGTGTACTCTGTAGGCTCAATTACATGAAAATTATTCTTGAAATAAATATTTCTCTTGTAATCAGTAGATAATGCACCTTTTGGTTCTGTTGAGATAATTAATGGGTTGGTTTTGAAAAGTGCATCATTTATATTTTTAATTACATCATCATCTGCCTCAATGTTCTGTTCAGCAAGCACCTCTTTGATTCTTTGAAATGAATGAACCTGAGAAAATTTTAAAATGTCACTAATTTCCTCAATAATTCTCTGCAAAGCACTTTTAGAAACATGTAACAATGTTTGCATGCATAGAAAAAGTCTAGCTATTTTATGTTCAAGACATTGGTAATCTACAAACTCATTGTCCTCTTTATCACTTGATGCTACACCTGAACCACTTGGTAATGTCTCTGGCTCCTGAGAGGTATTTAAGGATTTATCAGGGGAGCTACTTTCACTAGGACATGCATTTGCATGAGAAATCAGTCTAATACAGTTTTTTATATCTTTTGAGTTTTTGTGCTTTCTGCTTGTGTGTGACGTAAAGGTTTATACATTGTTGGTAGCATAGTCACATTTTTGGAAAGGACAGGATACAGTCTGATGGTTTTTTTAAGTGCCTTAAAATATGTGAAATAAATGTATGCTGTGAGCAGTTTTCCTTAAATTCACAAAAATCACAAAAAAATGTTGAGATCTCCTGCCTTTTCTTAGCCCTGTTGTGTGATCTGCTGAGGTGAGACTTCAATGTCCCTCGTGTCCTAAACGAACAGACGCAGTCACTGTAAACACAGGGCAAATGAAATCCTCTGCTATGTCGTAGCTGGTGATGCCTTAAGAGTACTTCTTGGCTTGAACAGACAAAACAGCAGAACTGGCACTGCATACAAAAACTATAATGAGAAGAGAGGAGAGGACAGTGTCAACAATTCAAAAGAAACCTGAGTTAATTTCAAATTACCGCCATTATAAATTGGCGGTTATAAATTGGCGGTTGCTGCCATTGGTCATGAGCGAGCCAGCCTATTTTGTTTCGTTCGGTGGTATGGCGGCCACAGACTGCACTTCATGAAATACACATAGGGAGTGTCGCGGAGGCTTGTCAGATATGAGCGAGCCTCTTTAGTAGCGATGTTTGTCGGATTTTCATTGTTTTGTGACATGGCACATAGTTTGTGACATGGAATCTTAAATGATATAGTAAACACATACCAATAAGCCACAAGGCTTCTTAGCCTAGAAAGTAATGCTATGCTAAGTTTCGGAAAAATACGAAGAACTTCAGTTGTGATATTTCTAAAAGACAAATTGACACTGTTCAAACATATATTGTCTGATATAATAAAAGAAACATTACTTGCCTTTAGAAAGTTGAGATGAACGATCGATCCACCTCCTGGTATAAAAAGCCTCACGTTCGCATTAAGGCAGACGGCCAGGTGGCTTTCAGTCCTTGCAAAAGTGCAAACTAGACCCGTAGTATCCAAAAATATGAGATGCGCATGCGTGCTCAGGCACCGAAAGGCGCCAACCGCTTCAACTCATGTAAAACTTGAATTCGTTCATTTTGCCAGCTATAAATTTCATCTGAGACCAACTTTTGCTCCAAAACGTTAAAAGATTAGTTGAAACCCTTAATGTATTTGAGTTTATAGGGCAACTCAACTTTTATTGTTGAATTGTGAAAGAAATGACTGTAAGCTCAGCAATTGCAAGTTTGATTTTTTTACAGTGTATGCACATAGGATTATATTTTTCAGTCTTCCTCATGGAGCCATGCTGCTTTGAATATGTTGATGCTTCCCTGCTTTCAACACACCTCAATCAACAAATCATCTGATGGGTGGTTTTTCATGTAAACTAATGAGCAAATGATAAAAGAAAAATAAGGTGAACACCATAAGCAGCTTATACAAAAAATAAAAGACTAGTCATTATCATACTAAAAACTGGATTATCAAATGGTGAGCAACTTTGATGATTACCATGAAAAGTGGTTTATAGATTTTCCAAGCACAAGTTCATTTGGATAAATAAATATTCCAAGAGCTAAGACCAATTTCAGTACTCTCCCCACATCAAAGTCCATGAAGTAGGCATGTGTGAAGAATAGTTTCATGAAATTAAAACAGTGCTACTGGAATGCATCAGTTTGGCTGTTGTGATAGTGTTGGTGTTTTTGATAGGTATGCTTTTCTAATTTGTTTATTTCTTTTCCAGGGAGCAAGAAATCTCAACCCAGTTCCTTATAATGCCGAGTACATGGGTCACAAAATTCATTTGGATCAAAATGAAAAGTTGGTCATGTTTGGGACCACCCATGTTCTAGCAATAGATGGCTTCACCTCCAAGATTGTTAGCCATTCAACCATGCCTATTAAGAATAATATTCTCATTTATGAAAATGTATTTAGGTAACTAAACCCATACATTGATGTTTCGCATGCATGTATCAGCACTTCACTGGCACTACTTCATGTTTGTACTTGCTTTGCAGACCAGCTGTCATAAGCTTTAGTATATGGGATCAAGTGAGGGTGGACCATGGCAAAGAGTTCCTCTTGACTCTTTTCATGCAGCAACAAATCTCAGCTTTCAGGAATAACACTGACAGACTATCCTACGTTCAAACAAATTCGACAAGAGTACGGTTTTGTTGTTCTTTATTTTAACTTTGGGGAAATATTATTGAATCCTTATGCACATAAATACAATAAATTCACATTTAAAAAGAGACTGATTTAGTATAATCCAAATCCTGGTTTGGAATATTGTAGTTTGCATATCTGAATGAAATATAATGAATCAAATCATCTCAAAAGTGCTTAGTACCCCTAAACCGTGTCAGTCATTCATGTTTTATATTAAGTCCCAACAGATGTCTTCAGCTATCAAAACTCCTTTATTCTCTTTAAAGTTTTTATTGATTGACTTGTGTCTTTGGCTCTATATATATATGGTTTGATTATATTTCTTATGTCTAGAATCACAGAATTGAAAGGATTTGGCCAGAAATCAACAACAGGGTTAATTATCCCATAAAAGCTGCATTGGTAAATCTTATGGATCAAGAGGAAATCAACATGGAGGATGACACAGTGCGTTTCTGTGTATCTAATCTAACATGTCAGATTTCCAGCCTTGGCATCAGCAGAGTAGTGGAGGCATGGAATGCTCATAGAATTCCAGGTATCTTGCTCCCCTTTTTTAAATTAAAAGAGGAAACTTGTTTACTGTTACATATGCAGTGACTCTACCCTTATGCACCATTATGAATCGCTGCAATGAACTCACCACGCAGGGTCATTAATTAGGAATTTGCTATTACAGGCAAAGGAGTTCCAAACACTTTGGCACAAAGTGGTTGTGTAAAGAAGATCACAGTGGATCTTCTACCCCATGCTTCTGAAGCGGCTGATCTCTATGAATCAGAGACTGGTTCTTCACTGACTAGATGTTCATCATTTGGCAAAAGTCCATTCTCCAGTGAAGAAGACCAAGCCCATGCAGAAGGACAATTTGCACAACTATATCCTGATATGAATGTTCTGTATGAAAATGTGGTCAACCACAATCCCAGACCTTTTCAAGATGCTATTCTGCATCTGATACATTTGTCTCGCCACTAAAATAAATGTTAATTTGAGAAACTTAACCCAGGTCAGTTAATAACCTTGTTTTAATATTTTAATCCCCATGAATATTCATCCAAACTGTTACGACTATCATAATTCTGTTGAAAATAAAAAAGCAGTGATGAGTCAGAAGTCTTTATTTTATATGCTCAAAATGTTGTTGTTGTCGTCCCCCCAGTGCATTGATATAAAAAAATAAAATGTGCCATGCTACGGCAAGCAAAGTCAAACTATGTGCTGTCTCTCTACTTCATTACTTTCAAATGTATTAAAAAGTGGAAAACTAGAATGTATAATGAGTGTTATGAAAATTATTTTGTGAATGGCTGATTATTTTCTAAATAATATGTAGTGATGTGTTATATAATCCCATTTATTTATTAGCAAACAGTCCATACATTCTGAGCATATTCCAATCACTATCTTAAATGAGTTATGCATGAGATCTGATGATATATTTATTGGAATATATTTGATGGAATTTTTTTCAATTCAATTCAATTTTATTTATATAGCGCATTATCACAACATTACATTGTCTCAATGCGCTTTACATTTCTGCCTCGTAAGGACCCCCCATTGAGTAAGCCAAAGGCAACGGTGGCAAGGAAAAACTCCCTAAGAGGAAGAAACCTTGGGAGGAACCAGACCCAAAGGGGGAGCCCATCCTCCAGGGGGCGGCAGATGAGTCAAACAAACAAGATGAAATGACTAAGCTAATACAGACAAGATGAAATGACTAAGCTAATACAGGGGTTGAAATATATGTCTCAATGCAGCGGCCGACCGGTGCAGGCACGGGGTGCTTGATGCACGATGGCAGGATTAATAGAGACACAGCCGCAGGATGGATGGCGAGGCATCGTGTTGAGCCAAGGGCAGGCAGGTTGGAGGGTAGTTGCCGGAGGTGGAGGTAGTTGTCTTGCAGGCAGCAGAGGCATAAATTCTGAATTATGACCGTTACAGTATCAGCAGGTTCCCTCTTGAACTTTGACATAATGTTCAGGTAAAATGGGCCAAGGCAGAACAACACCGTACATTCAGCTGAATTTATTTAAATTTTACCTGCAAATTGACAACTTTTGTCTTTGGTGTGCCATAGTAACAATGGAGTGAATAGATTTCATGCAATACAAAGTTATATTAACTGTTAATTAATTATGATGCCTTTGTCATACTCAAGGTCGCTTTACAACAAGGACAAGAATGAATGAATGTAAGCAAATGGATGAATGAAAATGAATGCGTCATACAACGAATGAGATTATGTCACAGGCTATATGAGAAATATAACTCTAATTAAATGCATGTTTTATGGTCAGGGCCAAGGCAAAGTTTGGCTAAAACGTTGTCTTTAATTCAGACTAAAACAAGTATATTGTGTTTTAAACAGTTCATTATGGGACAGTGCACAACATTTAGAGGTTGTTTATTGCTCAATTGAAATAATAAACATACATCTTCAGAAGCAGAGTTGGTGGCCATAGCTTTAAAGTTTTGCAAAATTTTTTGTGCGCACAAGATAAACGTATACCATTTTTCGGGACTTTGTGGGCTCCACAGACCCCGTGTGATTGAAGCATGATTGAAACTTCGTCTTTGTTTTAAAGACTGCTTTAATTCACAGGCGAGCTAGGAATTCCTCAATGACAGCATTAAGAGACTCTCAGATACCCCGGCAGTCAGGGGAGACCCGAAACTCATATTCTGTAACGATCTTGTGGGGGGGCGTGGTCTTCGCGATGTACCTGGCCAATGACAGAAGGGACACCAATAACCCCGCCTACCTCCAGGCAAACGGAATACGAGGCATTTTCTGATCTGTTAAGACAGACAACTAATAAACGCGAAATAAGCCGTTTTCCAACTTTCCCTTTGGGATTGGTCTAGTCGAAATGGAGAAAACGGCCCGTTTTTTCGTTTTTGTTTTTTCCGTCTAAAGTTGAAAAACGAATTATACTCACGTACACGGACCCCTTAACAATCGTGTTTTGATTATTTATTGTTACAAACTTTTTATCGCACTTTAACCATTTTAATATCTATGGCTATGCTAAGGTTACCATGCTCGACCTTTTGTTTGATGCGTTTGTATAAGAACATAAGAACATAAGAACTATACAAACGAGAGGAGGCCCTTCGGCCCATCGAGCTCGCTTGGGGAGAACTTAACTAATAGCTCAGAGTTGTTAAAATCTTATCTAGCTCTGATTTAAAGGAACCCAAGGATTCAGCTTGCACTACGTTATCAGGAAGACTATTCCATACTCTGACTACACGCTGTGTAAAGAAGTGCTTCCTTAAATCCAGTTTGAAATGTTCTCCCGCTAATTTCCACCTATGGCCACGAGTTCTTGTATTTGAACTAATGCTGAAGTAACTATTCGGTTGAACAGCATCCAAACCTGTTAGAATCTTATAGACCTGGATCATGTCCCCCCTCAGTCTCCTTTGCTTGAGGCTGAACAGATTTAGCTCAAATAACCTTTCCTCGTATGACATTCCTCTAAGACCAGGAATCATTCTTGTGGCCCTACGCTGCACCTTTTCTAAGGCCGCTATGTCCTTTTTAAGATATGGTGACCAAACCTGTACACAATATTCTAGGTGAGGTCTCACCAAGGAATTGTATAATCTTAGCATTACCTCCCTTGACTTAAACTCCACACACCTGGAGATGTACCCCAACATCCTATTGGCCTTTTTTATTGCTTCACCACACTGGCGAGAATGAGACATGGAAGCATCAACATACACACCAAGGTCTTTCTCATAATCAGCTACCTTTATTTCAGTAGGTCCCATAAAATACCTGTACTTTATATTTCTGCTCCCTACATGGAGTACCTTACATTTGTCTATGTTAAATTTCATCTGCCAGGTGTCAGCCCAGTCACTAATTAAATTAAGATCCCGCTGTAGCTGCTGAGCCGCTAGTTCAGTATCTGCTACACCACCCACCTTGGTGTCATCTGCAAATTTCACCAGTTTACTGTATATATTGGTGTCTATATCATTTATGTAAATTAGGAACAAAAGTGGTCCTAAAATTGAACCCTGCGGTACCCCACTATGAACGCAGGCCCACTGTGACATCGAGCCTCTTATAACTACTCGCTGCTTCCTATCCGTTAACCAGTTATCAATCCAAGTCGCTACAGTTCCTAAAATACCTGTCGCTTTGAGTTTAAGTGAGAGCCTCTTGTGGGGAACAACATCAAAAGCCTTTTGGAAATCTAAATAGATGACATCATAGGCCTTCTTATCATCAACTTCCTGAGTAGCTTCCTCAAAAAACTCCAACAGATTTGTTAAACAGGATCTACCTCTCCTAAATCCATGCTGGCTATCCCTCAAAATGTTATTTGAGTCCAGGTAATCTACCATTTTCTCTTTGATTATAGCCTCCATAACTTTACCAGTTATACAAGTTAGACTGATTGGCCTATAGTTTGACAAATTACTTCTATCCCCTTTTTTGAAAATGGGCGTTATGTTGGCATGCTTCCAATCAGAAGGTACCACACCTTCAGATAAGGATTTTTGAAACAGTAATGTTAAGGGTCGGCAAATAATATCCCTCATCTCTTTTAACACTATAGGTAAGATGCCATCAGGGCCCTGTGATTTATTTATTTTGAGCTTAGCTAGGCTTTGCAAAACATCAGCTTCAGTTATATATATATTAGTTATAGACGATGTTGAATTAGTAATAAGAACTGGTAAGTTACTAGTGTCCTCGACAGTGAATACCCGTGCAAAACTATCATTGAACTCATTTACTATGTCAATGTCGTTTTCAATTATAAGACCCTTACTATCCTGCAGATTAGTAATTTCAGCTTTTAGAGCTCTTTTAGAGTTAAAATACTGGAAGAAACTTTTAACGTCATCCTTAGCCTCCAATGCGATCTTCCTTTCGACATTCCTTTTAGCTCGTCTAATGTCATTTTTTAATTCAGCCTGTAGATTTAGATACTCTTGCTTTATTATGTCATCATCAGTTATTTTCCATCTCTGGAACAAAGCCCTTTTCCTCCTTACTTTATACTTTATGTCCCTATTAAACCACCTAGGTTGCAATTTCCTAGATTTATTCTTGCTAGAAACAGGTATGAAGTCCTCTTGTACTTGCAATAATGTGCTTTTAAAAAATTCCCATGCCTCTTCAACAGTTTTGTTATTTAACTCCATCCAGTTCACGGTTTCTAGTTTTAATCTCATACAATTGAAGTTAGCCTTCCTAACATTATATATTTTTGATTTGGACTTTGCTCTTCGGGCACTAAACTTAACCTCAAATTTAACCATGTTATGATCGCTACTGTCAAGTGGTTCTAAAACATCTAATTTACCAATCCTGTCCTGGTTATTAGACAAAACAAGATCAAGAATGGCATCTCCCCTGGTATGTTACTATTAATTTGAGTTGTATTACTATGGCGTGAGATCACTCTCAAAATACATGTGCATACTGAAAATTCAATTTAGCAGTGTGTTTTTAAATCTTTCCTTTATTAAAATTTCTCTCGTTCATTCGAATTGGCTGTGTGCTTATGTTTTGTGAGGCATGCACAGTTGCCGTTGTAGTTCCCATGCGAATTTGAGAGTCTATATTTGATGAATGGGTGGGTGTTAGGTTAAAAAGGGTATCAGTTTTTACGTTGTTTTGTACCTCAATGTGCTTGTTCCGGAAAAGTAATGTTTGAGTTTTACATTGATGAACGAGCACAAGCAATTACCATTTGGGTTCTGTAAATTATGCATCACTACAGACTAAAAGTAACCGAAATTTTTCAAGAAGAACGACACGCGAGGACCATTGTTTTGTGTTCTGATACTTTAAATGTAAAGGAAAAAAGTAAAAAATGCTACAATTTTTCTGTAAAGCAAATTTACCTTACCTATGGGTATGAATAAAGTTACCTTACCTAGTTTAACTCAAGAATAGTACTTAAGAAAAGCCATAGCTCATATTTCTGCTTCAAACAATCTAGTAATTAAAATGTCATTTCATATCAACATGTTTCTTGTTGCTATAGTTCTTCGTTGGATCGCAATCTTTAAGTACAGTAAGTGTAAGACCCTCTACAAATTAATCTATAATTCATATTCCCATATCAAAAGATTACTGGTTAATTTATACTTACTGCACTGTATAGTTTTCCATTTTATACACTACAGTAACACTGAGCTTTTGTGTTTGCTGTTTGTTCTCAGTAGCATGGCTTTCACGTCACCCTCTTACTGGACATTAAAAAGAAAGGCTAAAGCTTTGGTTGATGAAAAGCTACAATCAGTACACACACAAGGATTGGATTGTTGGGACTCTCAAACAGACACACCAGCTGAGGGGTTTGAGGACTGTCAGTTGGGGCAGCTTGTACCGAGTCAATGCACACGTAAGTTGTAGACAGATCTACATCCACATCTATCTCGATGTATGTCTAAATATTTAATGCTGTATTCTCTATTGTCCTTACAGCGACCGAGAGGATCCTCCTGCAGATGTTGGGGGAGTTGCAGAGCCAGGTCCAACACATGACTGAAATTGTCACCCAGATACCTACGTTGTTGGGTAACAATCCTGGAAATGCACCATTAACAACGGCAAGTGCACTGTACAAAATTGCTTTATGATCTATTTTAATCAAATTATTTGAGATTGATTTTGAAAATGTTTATTTTTTTTCCTAGTATAAATAATAGTTTCAAGGTGTTTAAGTTTATATTTCATATCGATAACATTTGAGTGAATTACTATTAACTCAATTACAGAGATTTTTTAAATACTTTGCGATGTAGCTTACTAGATTTACTGATCTTTGTGCACACTGTTACCCAGGTCTTTCTATAAGAATCTATTATTTTTTTTAGTGTGCAGAGGATGGGAGATTTCCACTGCAAGATACTGAGGACCTGAACAATGTTGAAATGCAGTTGGAAAATGTTGAATTTAAGAACAAACTGGTGTGATTATGGTTTAAGAAAACTGCCTTGTACATAGATAATACATGGATACTAATATATAATATATACATACACATACATACACTACCCAAAAGTATGTGAAGTTTTGTATGACCAAACATCTGTTGTCACCTCCAGGTATCCAAACTGTCACTGGCTGGGGGACAAACACTGAAGAAAACAGTCTGGAGGATCTGTGGGAAGGTGTTTGATCCCCAGTTGGCTGTGCATCTTAACTGGTGTGGCAGACGGGGTAAAACACCAATGAAAAATACAAAAATCGTCAATGTGATTATTCGTAAGTAAAACCAATGTTTAACCAAAGTTACAAATTGACCTTTTGGGATTTTTATCCTTATTGTTTGAACACAATATGGATTTAACCTCCCCATGCACGTTACATAGTTATTTCCCAAGGTTTTCATTGATTTTAATGCCCAAAGTTGCTTTTCTTTCAGACTGCAGGTAAAAAGTGAACCATCAAATTCTAAAGGAATAACATGTTTATGATTAGACCTTATTAAATGGTTAATGTCAATGTAAGTGACCGTTGTGTCCGTTCTGTTTTTTAGAGTCTGCATTACGGAACCCATTGGTTTCTAGTCCGAATGAGGCTGAAATCGAGAAAACCATCAAGGAGTGGCTCAGACTGTCTCGTGACAGGCTGAGCCGGCGTGTCAGATAGCTCTCGATTTATTGTTTTTTTTTTTTTCTTTTTAGTGTGTATCTTGTATATATTTTGTGCATTTAATATTTTTTTAAAATAAAAACTCTTTGAACGAACACCTTTTGTTTTCTTTATATTATGAATAAAATATTAGTATCCATACGTGTTCGACACTAAAGAAGACGTAAATAATTATTGGTAATTGTACAATAAGATTGTCGGGAAATGATCGCGTAGGATTACAAAAGGGGTCGGGGAATGATCGCCTACGGATAAAAAAAAAAAGGGTAGGGAAATTATCGCGTATATCCGTAATTAGGTCGGGAAATGGTCGCGTAGAATAGTAATAGGAATCATCGTGGAGTTTCGCCTAGACGTCGTGTTTTCATCGCTGTTGAGACGGAAAACGTCGCGATTACATCGCCTCGACGGAGCTTTTACGGAGGCGCTACATAGTGCCAATGTGCAAACGACTGAAAAGCTACTAAATACCGACCTTAAAAAAACGTATCAGCGACGTAGCGCCGACGTACTTGTGCTGACTGGGTAGGTATCTGCAAATTTAACCAGTTTACTGTATGTATTGGTGTCAATATCATTAATGTAAATTAGGAACAATAGTGGTCCTAAAATTGAACCCTGCGGTACCCCACTATGAATGCAGGCCCACTGTGACATTGTGCCTCTAATAACTACTCAGTGCTTCCTGTCAGTTAACCAGTTTTCGATCCAAGCTGCCACAGTTCCTAAAATCCCTGCAGCTTTGAGCTTTAGCGAGAGCCATTTGTGGGGGACATCAAAGACCTGGAAATCTAAGTAGATCACATTTTGTGATCAATTTCATTTGTAGCTTCCTCAAAGAACTCAAGTAGATTCATTAAACAGGATCTACCTCTCCTAAATCCATGTTGGCTATCCCTCAGAATGTTATTTGCATCCAGGTAATCTACCATTTTACCATTTACCATTACCAATCTACCACTTGGATTATAGCTTCCATTATTTTTCCAGTAATGCTAGTTAAACTGATTGGCCTATAGTTTGCTGGATTACTTCTATCCCCTTTTTTGAATATGGGTGTTATATTAGCATAAAATCTAAGTAAGCTCCGCCTACTTTGTTTTGCAAATTATGCAAAAAATCTTACTTCTGCCTTAAAGTCCTACCCTGTCTGACCAAATCAGACAATTGAGGTGTCAAACCGACCAGTCCTCTGAGCTGATCAATAGATATTTAAGAAAGTCTGACATTTTTCTATTGTACGGCCACTAGCCACAGCCAAACTCAACCCAAATTTGTCCTGTTTCAGTCTGATTGCTATAACTTCTCCCTACCTTAGCCTACCTTAACCAAACTTACAATACTACCTCCCAGCTCCTTTCTGGGGACACCATACAAAGCGGCCCACATTTAGTCAATAGGGGGCACTACAAATACCTAATTTCAATATCTCCTGAACTGCTTGTCCTATCTGAGTGAAATTTGGCACATGTCTACTATAGCCAAGCTTGAGGTCAGACCCATAATATGACAGTCATAAATCATACAATGGTGGCCATAATTAGCCAATGAAAATCAAGCGTGCATTTGACAGGCCTAGCAATCACCAATCTCAACCAAATCTGGATGATCCATTTGTCTACAGAACCTGACCTCACCCTAGTAAGTGCACCCTAGTCTGCCAGATGGGGGCGCTACAGTGACAACTTTTGCGTTTCTGCCTATTTCTCCAGAACTGTCAAGCCTACAGTTGACATTTATTACCAGACCAATTCAGTATGACATGCCAAATCAAACAACATGAGAGAGATGGAGAATGCCGCTTATGTCAAAATGACAGGTTGGGTCAAAGGTCACAAAGGTCAAATAAATCAAAAAGTGACAGGTCCGGGCTGCAAGCCAGGTGACGTCATGAGATAGTGCGAGGTGGCTATTTTTTTTTGGTTGTGAGCCAGTTGAGCGTTGGGATAGGGGTTTATTTGTATATAGTTTATTTATTATAATTATTATAATGTAATTATTTATTATAATTTAATTATTTATTATAATTTAATTATTATTATTATTTTATATTGAGGAGAGTGCTTATGAGTGTGGTGTTTTGTCTGCATCCACCGGGTGCCGAGCAGGGGACTGAGCAGGGGCTTGGTGCGTTAAGGTCCCAAACACTGGGTCTGAGTGGGGTGGGTTACCTGATGGAGTGTGAGCGTACGCTGTACCATGGTAAGGTCCCGGGCTTTGGAGAATCCGTAGAAAAGGGCTCGGAGAGAGCGATGCTGTGTCTGGTGCGGTACCGTGGTAAGGTCCCGTGGCTTTGGATAATCCGCAAAGGACTCGGAGAGAGCGATGCCGGAGAGCTGAGAGTTGTGCTGCTGCGCGAGACTGAAAGAAACCCTGTGAGAATGAACAAGTTGGAGCTAAGAATGAGAGGAGGAGCTGGGTCTGACATCCAGTAAAAAACGCTTAGCAGTAGTTTGACCGTCTGTGTGTGTGTGTGCGTGAAAGCCGACACCCCCCTGCAGCAGTAGCAGTTTGGCCTTGTGTGGTAGTTTTTTTCAAACTTGTGTTTTTCCTCATGCAACCTATGTACATCCCGATAGGTCAAATCCCGGTCAAACTGTAATTTGGGTCACACATCAAGTTGGACATTTTGTATTTCAGTAAATTTTGTCTTTTCCCCCGACTCCCCCCATACCGTCTGTGCAGTTAAAACGTACATCGAAATAGACATCAGATAAAACTTGACAGGACGTATATTTCTCCTTAAAGAATCCTAAGAAGTAACCAACCGCAGATATTTTTATTACCTAAGTATACATTGGTATTACCCCAGTATGCCGAGCAGGGTTTCCCTCCTTTGGTAGACACAAGTACCCCCACCCAGTATCATCAAGGCCTTGCCCTACTGGAAAGAGAAAACTACACGGGACCTGCATAGAGTAAGTATATTATTTCTTTTACGCGTGTTTTATGATAAACACCATACAATAAAATAACTTAAAATAATTATTTTATTTTTAGAGATTCAGCTATTTTGGGTTTGTTTTTTTTTTCTCTACGGGAGACGCTGCGGATAGAAAACTCCATATAGTGAGTATATTATTTCTTTTATACGTATGATAAAAACGCTATTCATTAAAAATAACTTATTCTAATAATAGGTATTCTCTGTTTTTTCTATGTACGAGAGAGACGGGGCGGACCGGTCAAGAGAAAATCTACGCAAGACCTGAATCAGCAGGGTATGGACGGAGCAACACCCCCTCCTCTACCCGAAGCGCTATTAAATGAAATAGACAACATCAACAACGCTAATAATGATGAAAATGATGCGGTTTACTTTGCTCAACACGACTCGCCACCCGCAGCGTCTGGTGAAGCGACGGCCCAAGAGCCCTGTTTGCTACCATCCTTAGAGACATTATTAATAACCTTCCTGTGCTGTTAGGGTCGGCACCGACCCATTTTTAAGTTTAACATGCATAAAAGCACCACATATATTTGTGCATACTCTTAAAACGAAAGGCTCCATATTGAACCTTTTAGATTGGTACATATATGACACTCCTTGGACATTCTCAATTAAAAGAAATGGCACCTTTTTGAAGGCAATGGGTATATTTCCTCTGGTTAGAACCCCTATAGTTCTATATAGCACACCCAAGAACCTTTTTTTTCGAAATATATACTGCATCAAAGCTTTTTGACTTTGTCAGGAATCTCTATTTAAACTAAATAAATTAAAACAAAATCAAGGTAAGGCATCCCCACACATGTAAGGTAAGATAAGACCAGTTCAGTTTATTTATATAATTCTATAGAGGTTTATTTTATCATTATTTTTTATTGAAAACGAGAGGAATGCTGTCAAAAGAAAGGTCCACAAAGCCACACCAAAAATATTAAAACTTTAATATTAATAATAATTTAGATTTAAAAGATTTAATATAATATTAATATTAAATCTTTTCATGGATAAGGAAGCCTAACAAGGTAACCAAGAAGTAAGAAACAAATTGGATGATAAATAATTGTTTTGAGGGTATCTTATGGCTGATGTAAGACACGTGCTGCTTGACACCGACCCGTCTAACATAAGAGACAGGAACAGAAAGCTAACATAGGCCGAAGGTTAAGCGTGTTAAATGAAAGGCAGCGGGATAATTCCCCATAATGCCGCACTATAACAAATTCAAACGCGACGTGAAAATGTTTAATAGACCTCAATAAAAATGTCAGGGACGTCTACGACAAACGCAGATTGTTGACTAGTGCGGAAACTGCCTTTTGGATACCGAACTGTAAAAACTAGCAGCATCGCAAAAAGGGTGTTGTAAGTCTTTAAAAATATTTCATCGAATGAATTTGTTAGTGTAACATGAAAGTTTTTCAAAGATGTACAGATGTTTTAAAATGTAATATGAAAGTTTTTCAAAGTAAGATGTACAGATGTTTTAAAAAATGTAACATGAAAGTTTTTCAAAGTAAGATGTACAGATGCTTTAAAAATGTTCGGATGTTTTATTTTCTAGACGCGTTGTACAAAAACGTTTTGTTATGTGTACGCAGCGCAAGCATGTTTGTACAAAGTTTTATGCATTCATTTTGCGAATCAGTTTTGAAATCTAATATGAACGTGGCTTTTATTTTACAAAAACAAAGTTGCAAAAAATTTGTAGGCTCTTTATCAAAGCAGATTTTGTTAATATAACAGTTAAACAAGTTTTTTTAATTTATTTTCAAAGTTGCACAAGGGTTTTAAGTACACGTGTGTTTTATTTTTCAAACTTGTACAAAAATGTGTGTGTACATTTATCAAATGAGTTTTAAAATGTAACATGTACAGGTATTTTATTATTCAAAATAAAAGTTGTACATACATTTTGTTATATGTATGCAGCACGGTCATGTTTTTAAAATGTACTAATTTTTGCGGGGTGGTGGGCACCTCTCGTGGAATCTATCAATCTTTAGCAGCTTTTGAACCCTGAGCCACACGGGGACTGGGGCTTTTAACCGTGAGACTCGACACCTACACATTAGATCCTTAGTTCAGCAATGGTTCCCATGTACCCAGTGTATAGGGTCAGGTCCATCGCAAGAGAATGTCTCCGCCGTGAGAGAACGATCCACCAGCATTTTGTGTATCAACGAATCTGTAACCATTCTTTCCATTCATTATATGCTGAGTTTTCCAAAATTGTTTTTTAGCTGAAGCATAAAAAGCTGTAACTTCGAGTGCACCTGGTTTAATAGCATTTTATTTATAACAGTAGGAGCTTGTAAACTGCATTTAGCGGCCGCATTAAAACACATTAAAAACTTTAAAGAATAAAGCCTTAGTTATTTTTAATAAAGACGGCTTTCTAGTAAACGGTTTTCCTACAAGGTGATCCCGTGGCCTATACTTAAGACATCCGGGATGTTAAGTTAACAGTAGTGACTGAGTTTTTTGCACTATTTGTTTATTGTTTGTTGTGTGTTCTACATACATGTTTTCACTGGAAGATCTGCTTTTATTCTCATTGTACATGTGTATAGTGACAATAAAAAGGCACCCATTCATTCATATAATATGTCGGACACAATGGCTCTGAGCACGAGGGAGTCTGCGGTGAGGCGCACGAGCTGCTAGCTGATGTAACGCTGCGAACAGTGGGGCTCTGACATTCTTAAGGTGCGGCTAACTATCCCCGAGACACTTTAGCCAGGATCGTGTATATTTGCGCTTAATGCTGCTGTCAATGTCAGGGTTTTGTTGACTCTTATAGGGAGCTGGCGAGCAATAACATTT